>NW_008606200.1:17519-38329 GCF_000691845.1 Merops nubicus | reverse complement strand
GCTGATTTGCAGCTGTGCTGAAATAGTCTTAAAGAAAGTGATAAGGCTCATTTCTCATTTCATGGGCTGCCAAGGTTAGATCGCTGAGCAGCTCTCCAGGTTAAACAGAAATCTTCAAAATATAATAAAGACTACTGAAAATTCTAATACCATTTGGGAGAATTATTTTTCTGTTAAATAATTTTTTATATTTCTCTTATGTTTTGCATTTCCCAAGCTCCATACAAACACTAAGCAATTATTTAACAAGAGAGCAAACAAAACCTTTTGCAAATAAGATCTGCATAATCTCTCTGATAATTGTCTCAGCTAACACTTGGAGCTCATCTTAGACAAATACTGAACTACAAATAGGAAGTTTTCTCGCTACAGTCTTTCTAGATCTTTAGAAGATTGAAGCCATTTGTTTGGAGATTTTAAAATGCTTTTTAAAAGGAGAGGTTGCAGTTTTAGGACTCTGCTTGCAGCACTGTGCAATTCTGCTGAACAGCATCTTTACATGATGGGTTGATATGTTTCAAAACATAAAGAACAAGTGCCAAAGCTGGAGCATTAATGAGCTATTGCAGCTAGGCCATAGAAAACCTATAGATGCTGATTACCCATTTGTTGAAACTGCTTTGTGGTATTTACAGAAGACTGGGGATTTGCAGGATGAAGTGGATGTAGCACATATTAAATATTGTAACATTTATTTCCCTTGTCTTTTGTGAGGTCTCCTATTTTTTGGAGGGTCCCACAGAATGAACTAAGCAGTTGTAAATGATTTAGTGTGGGATCCATAAAAAAAAAAAAAATTAAGAAAAAATTTAATAACAATAAAATGGATACATGGCCTCAGTAAGTAAAAAGGAGATGTTAGAAAACCAACCAACCAACCAACCAAAAAAGTAAAAAGGAAAAGGAGCTTTTAACTTGCTTTATATTTATAAGTGGTACCTGTAAGCTTAGTTGTTGGAAAATCATGAGTTGGTTTATAGGCTTCTGGGCAAAGTCAAAAGCAGAATCTAAAATTCAAGAAGCATGGCAAAAGGACAGTTAAATTGCTTATTGCATAAAAACAGTGCCATCAAAATAAGTGTGGCTTTTCTTGTGAGTGGGGCGAAGAGCACTGTGGTATGCAGGAAGGCTACAGACAGACGAGACCCTTTTTTTAGGTTATTTGCAGGAGTAAACGTGCTCTATTATGATCAAATGGTTGAATCTGTTGCAAACATACCAATGCATATATGAAAGTCTTCAATTCATGCACAGCAGTATGATGACTCCTCACGAAATCTAAAGTTGTTTGCTTGACTGAATATTTGTTAGAAAGCTTCCAGGTAGATGCTAGCCATGGGCTTTATACCTGCAATATTTCTGCAAAGAGATCAGACCTGCATGATTTGCAGTGCCAACTGCTGAAAACAATCTGAACACCAACATAGAGCAGGAAGGCACAACAGATAAGCGATGGAAAATGGAATTTCTCAGACAATGGAGGTGGCCAGTGAGCTTGGAAAGAGGATTTGGTCCCAAGAAAAGGTGTAACGAAAATGGAAAATTATTCATCTGCGTTGTTTTCAGAACAAGATATTTCATTTTTACATTTGAAAGGGTGTTTTGAGATAAACATTCAGCAAAATTCAATTACAGTTTGATCAATAAAAAAACTCTAGTCTCTGAACTGACTCCTGTTAAAAGCAGAGAGAGGCTGTGAAATACCGTTGGTACTTTTCCTGAAGAAGTTTGCTAATACCAATAGTTGATATTGGCAGCGTCTTTGCTAAAAGACTGTGCCAAATAAATGTCTGAAACTTAGCACTGGAATCTGCAGTAGTAATTCATCACAGTCCCAGCTGCCTACCCATGCAAACTGCAGATAAGAAAGAAAATCTTGATTGCGTTGTCAGCCAGCAGCGGCTTGTTCTGCAAGCCTGAAGTTTCCTATTCAGGCTGACGAAGTTATCAGGACCTGGGAGGAGTATCTGGAGAGATTTGCAAATCCTCCTGGTGGGCAGGATCGCAAAATGGTGTGCTTGTTAAAAATAGCCCAATTATTATGGCTGCTGATAAAGCATTGCTGGGTGTGGGGCGGTGGCGGGGGAAACCCAGATGAATGAGGGTGCCTTTCAGTTTGATTGGCAGTTTGTCACTTGATTGTTCACTGAGGACAGAATCGGGTGGGATCTTTAGACTGAAATACATCACCTGTCTTGTAGGAAAGGGAGCTTTGAATAACTTAACCTCATCTTGCAAAGCTTACTTCAGATTTCTTTTTTGCCTCACTTGCTTTTTCTTGGTGTCCAGTGCTGTTCAGCAATATTTTTTTCCCCTTGCTTCTTGACACTTGAAAAGCTAAAAATAGCAAGCATAAAGCATCCTATGACAAGGGAGCAAGGCTTTTACAAGGGTTTTTGTTTAAATATCTGTTCTGCATTTCCTGCCTAGTGTTCCTGAATATGCATTGAAAATCTGATTTTTGTAGCTCCTTTTGTGTTGATATAGGTCATTTCATCCCCTCTCTGCACAGAACAAATAGGTTGGTCAGTCAGATCCTTTGAATGGACCAGGAATCCTTTATCATTCAGGAAGGACCTTTCTTGTAAACCTCCCATTGTCTTCTGTCATCTCACAGCCTCTAGTATGAAACTCGGTCTCTGCAGCTGCATGTTACTCTAGCCCAGTCCACAGGCAGTCTTCAGGCTTCTGCAGCACAGCTGTAGATGTAGATGTAAATCTAACTGGGTTTGTGCTTTTCACAAAAATTAACGTATTGAGGAAGAAGTCAATAGATACTTTTTGTTTGTCCACCATTACTATCTTGCAACTCGGCATAGCCAGGACTTCAGCGAGCAGAAATGAAAAGGAAAAGCCATTTTGGGGAAGCTGACAATACATCAGGGTAAAGCAGCTTGCAGAATTCAGGACAGACGGGGTTTTCTGAAGAAACAAGTGTGAATCTTTAAATGGCACGTTTGTGTACTGCCCTCCTGTGCTTCCACTGAGAGAAAAGTGGCCAGCTTCCCAGCTTGCAGGTTTTAAGGTCTCTGATACAAGTCTGCATGCTTCTGATGTAACCTGGAGCAATGGGTTTGCCCCTGTCCATGTGCAACAATGAACCTGCTCTGAATGACATGGAGCAGATTGCAGTCAGTCTAGCTCCACAGACACAGCATTAACACGAGTTTATTTGTCCGTTTGAGTAAGCCCAACCCAGCATGTACTTCATCTAAGCAGTAACAGAAATCCAGTGTTTTCCACTGGTCAGTTAAATCCTCCTATCGTCCTTGCTGCAAAGGAAGATCAGAATAAGATATCGAAGGCAGGAGTGTCAATGAACATTGAATGAACAATATTTCTCAGGGTGTGAAAGTCCCAGAAGAAACTCGTAGTCATCCCTCAATCCCCAGAAGGGCTGAGAAGGGGTGCTTTGTTGTTCTTGCTTTAGGGAGATACTTGTATACCTAGCTTGCTTTGGCTTGTATTTACTTCCATTTTTATGGGGAGGTGGTTGTGGATGAGAGTATTTTTCAATACTGTTTTTCAATTATGGTGAAATTATGGCTTGTTAATTTAAATTGGGTTTGCGTATGAGCAGAAGAATTTGTTATGATGATTGGACAGGATACCTTCTATGGAAAACTGGTCGTTTCTGCCAGCAATTGGAGCAATTTCTAGAGAGCTTTTTCCAAAACTCAGTTTCTAATTTCAGAGCTTGAAATGCTGACTTCTTATTTTCGTCTTAAAAATACCCAGGATGATGATTTGCAGGTTGGAAAAGAAAACAGACATGATTGCTGTTACTTTGACCCCAAGTTGTTATTGTTCAGGGTAGAGCTGATGAAGTGTAGCATGGGTAGGTTCCTTTTGATACCCCGTCTTACTTTTAATTTTAGTAAATGGAGAGCATAGGACATGCTCTTTCCTGTTGAGATCAGGTGAGGTGCTCTCATCTGAGCCATCTCTGTTTCTATAACCTTCTGTATTGAGCAACGGGCGAATGATGCTGAAAAGCTGCTGGTTGCTCGTGGCACCTCCCTTACTGTTCCTCAGCTCTTTTGCTGGAGTCTTGACATGGATTGCTGCTGGCTGTCAGTCATCTCTCCATTGATTGCCAAGATCTAATTTGTTACTCAAATGGGTTCTTTCATTGTTCAAGTAACATTAGTCAGTTCCCTGCCAATATATGGTGGTTAGCCACTTGAGTGCTGTTTGCATGAATCATGGAGGTTTATCTAGTAAATTTGTTTAAGCAGTGGCTAAGCCCACGCACTGGCACAACAGTGTGTAATGGTGGGAAAGCACTTGTCTGGCAGACTTCCAGACAAGCAATCCCAAGAGTCCATAGGATTTAATTTTTGATCCCAAAGAAAATGTATGTGTAAGATAGCACCTTCTAGCAAAAAATTGCTACCAGTAACATAGATTAAATCATCATTTTGCAGCAACAGATAGTAATGTGAGAAGGCTTTACATTTGTAGGCATTTATAGGCTTGAGTGTTTAGCTGTGGTTGAAATCCAGCCCTGCTCTAATGGTGTCCTGCAAGAGTCAGTTCTGTGTAAGGGCATTTTCTTTTCCTGCAGAAATTTGGGATGTGGGAAGGATACCACTCTGTGCCACCTGTTCAGCAGCTGCAGGAGGGTTTGACCTCTTCAGCAGTAGAGGGCTTTGGCTAATTTTTGAGCTGTTCCTTACAGTTTTTTAAAATGTGGGCCTTGTTCAAATCTCTTTGGACAAGACCATGGCCCCGCTGGTGAGCTCCTAGTTGCTTCAGCTCCGTACAGATGTAACACTGAAATGGTGTTTGGCAGGTGGGATGCAGGATGCTTCCATAGCAATCAGTGTGATGTGGCTGGCTGGAGAGCTGGGTGACAGGCTGCACCCCCTGGAAGGATCACTTGCAGGCTATTACCAGGTTGGCCTTGGCAAAGTTTTGAATGTCTTACAGAATTTGGTGTGGTAAGAGAGGGATGAATAAACTTCTTATTTCTTCAAGATCTTCTATATTGTACAGTGTGAATCTACTACATGGTTGGACAAAACTGTCCTGATCGAGGCTACTGAGAGGAGGGCACAAGGATGCTTGCAAGCTAGGAGGTCTTCTGTGTATAACTGCCTCCCTCCTGCCCCTCTGTGTAAGCATGCATCCACTTGGAAAGGCTGCAAACTCAGCTATGCAATAATAACTACCTCTCAAAGACAGAGCATTTTATTTAGGTAAGGTGGAGATTGTCTGGAGGAAATAATTGATTTCTAATTTGACTCCTAAGAGATGTAGGGCTAATGGAGGAGACATGGTGTTGATGTGGGGACTGCCTTGCAGTGAAGAACTGTTTGACTCAGAGTGGTTTTAAATGTTGAGACAGGGTGCCAAAGAGTTTCCCAAGCATTGTGTGTATTTCTGGCTATCCTGTTCTGGGCAGGCTGGTCCTGTTCTGGTTTGGCCTTGTCACCAGCATCCCACTTGATGGGATACCAGAAGCAAAGCTGTGCATCACCTCAACCCCCTATCTCTGAAGTGAGCATATCTCAGTATTTCAGTTTGAAGAAAGGTTTTCAAAAGGTTTCAAGTCACCTAAAAGACCAGGGGTAGAGACTGCTATGCAAATTAGCCAGTGATGCAAGTTACGAGTGAAACTGGTGATAAATTTGTTAGTTTAGTGTTTCAGATGAGGCAATGAGAAAGGTGTTAAATTCTTCAACATCCTAATCAGGAGAGAATAAAACTGTTCGCTCATATGTCCCCACCAGTGCAAGGAGATGACACAGAAAGTTACATGAAGTTGCCTTTTAGTGGAAATTTTCCCCTTGTGTTCCATTGGAAAAGCATTTGGACACTTTTGAACTACTGGACCATAGTCCAAGCGCTATCCACTCTACAAAGCAAACATATAAATATTTTTCTTTGATATCTTTTGATTATTAGCAATCTCGGTTCTGTTTCAGAGCTGTAGCAGATGAAGTGTTTCCAGGCAGGGTATTAGTACAGCAGCTGAACTTGGCAATCTTGATATTCTTTGAACAGCTGCATGGAAGAGGCTTAGCATATAAACGTATCAGTAGCTTACAGTAAAAAACAAGTTACTCTTATGGAGTAAAAGATCTAGCATCCTCCACTTTTTCACAAAACTTCAGTCTAAGAGTGAGATTGGGATGGGTACAACAAGGGTAATTGGCATAAACACCATGGGGGGCATATACACCTGGTTTTGTTTTAATTTGGACATAGCAGTAGGTGTTTAGATATTCAGATTCTAGGTTATAGCAAAAATGGGTCTTTATATAAAGAGTTTTAATATGGTAGAACAGCCTCCTTGGGAAGCTTTATGGGAATTATTTATTTTTCAAAGTAATAGCTTGCATGTGTTTATGTAAGCTTTACTTTTATTATCACTGGCTTGATATGTTTAAATGAATTTATGGTATCAAGAGAGATGGGGCAGTGAGTGGGAGAGGTAGGAATGAAGAAAGAAATGTTATTCCATGCTGTTGAGCAATTTTATTTTTAAAAAATGAAAATTGCTGTTAAACAAATTATACACAAATGTGGAAAAATCAACCTTTACACAGTGCTCTTGCTCACATACAGTGCAAGCAACCACCTGAGATGGTCCCAGAAGGATTACCAGGTTGCCCTGGATTAGTCATAATATCTGTGTCTCTAAAAAAGCAAAAAGTTTTAATTAATCCAGTTAGATCAGCAAATATATTTGACTAGCTCACAATACAAGCACAGCTTTATAACATATTGTGCTAGAGGGATAAACAAATCTTAGATAAAAGATAACCCCCAAGGTATTATACCATTTGGATGCAAGGCGCTAGGGACATTGCTTGTATTTTTCTGGTCAGAAGTTTCAGAAAGCCAAGTGAGTGATCTAGGTCTGTGTCTGCACAGAGATTCTTGGAAACTGCAGGGCTTCATTTTGTATACTCACGAGATAATACCTGTGTGTGGTTGGCGTTCAACAGGGAGAGTTACCCAAATGAGGCAGGCTGGTTACCCAGGTAGATCCTGCCTGATTTCAGAGGAGCTGTGCTCCTCAGTGAGCACTGGTAAACCAGGTATTTTCTGTTAAATCTCCTCAACATTGGGCTAGATTTACTTGCAGACAAGTGCAGTTGTTTATCAACCAGAGCATACGGAAAGTTGTTAGGAGGGGAAGTGGAGTGAAGAGGCAAGTTGCTTTAGGAAGTGTCTCATTGTAGAAAAACTGGATCATACCAGTGAGTCAGGCCTTAAATTATTTTTTTTTTCAGGTCAGTCAAGAGATTTCCTTGCCTAAATTTTGTTAGGTTGAATTTCAGAACTGGAAAACTCCAACATTGTTGAACGTCTGGAGAGGCTGGTAGAGTTTGGGTTTTTTTTGTAAAAGAAAAGAAAAGCTCAAATCTATTTTTTGATATTGCACTAATGCCTGTGGTATTATAACATGTTTGGGGGTACTAAGACCTATCTGGTAATTGGATACAAGATGACAGATACTAGTTCTTGGTTTCTCATTGCTTCATTTCTGTGGGTCTGAAGTAGTACATTGTCAGGTACCTCTTAAAAACCTGAGAGCACTGAGGACCGAGCCTGCACCTCTCTTGTCTTCACCTTTCCTGCAGCTTTTTCTGCAAGAACGTTGGTAGAACCAGAAAAAATTGTCCACTGATGGAAGTGTACCCTATGTGGGAATGTGACTGCACATTCCTTCTTAAAAGGTTTTACCCTTTTCCTTTCAGTTTGGGGGAAGGATGGGATAGCATCCAGAATGGCATCTTTTCCCTGGGTACCTGCTGTGCATCCCTGCTCATGCTGAGTCAGAAAACCCCACAGTTATGCTTCAGTAGGAATATTTTGATCATGAGTGACTAAAACTAGTTTTCTTCCACTGGCTAGCAGCCAGCATGGGTTTGTCAAGATGAGTTCATGGCAAATCAATCTGATTTCTTCCTTTGACAAGATAACTGCCTAGTGAATAAGGGGAATTTAGTAGCTACAATATATCTGAACTTTTTCAAAGGCTTCTGACACTTTTCTACATACTGGTCTCATAGCAAACGAGTGAAAGATGATCTCAACACAATCATAACAAAGTCGGCGATCGCTGTTTGAAAAATCTCTCTCAAAAAGTAATCAAGGGCTTCACTGCCAAACGTGGAGTGAATTGGCAGGGCAGTCTTTGCCCTGTGTGTGATTTTACTCCACAGTTTCATTAGCAGAGTTGAGTGACAGAACAGAGGGAGTACATGAGGAGACTTATGGGAGGGATTGCAAGTGGTTTAGATGACAGCATCAGAATCCATAATGATCCCAATAAATTTGAAAGGCAGCCCAGAATCAGCAAGGTGAATGTCAATAAAGACAAGTGCAATGCACCACATGTAAAGAGGGCAAATCAAATGCATAAGTACAGTATGGGGAGTAACTGACTCTGCTGCTGTGAGACCAGAGAGGATCTTGGAGGGAAAGGGAGGGTGAAAGTGATAGGCAGCTGCAGGCTGAATGTAACCAATAGTGGGCTAAAACCTGTAAATCTCACTCTGGAAAGTATCAGGAGCAATGTCACGGGCAAGATGAAGAAGGCTTTTGTTCTGCTGGGATTAGGGCTGGTGAGACTATTTTTGATACAAGGCTTTAGGAAAGCTGTAGACCAGCTGGAGAGAGAGGACGTCAATAAAAATCTTTTACAATTCGGATCTCAGGGGAACAGTTGGAGGAACTGACTTTAGTTTTAGCTGTTGGAAGCTGAAGGGGAACATCAAGATTGACTTCTATTCTGTAAAGAGTGTGCTTGGAAAGGGAAAAAAATGTTGGTCCTCTGTGTTTTCTGAAGGGGAATCATGTCAGTTAGAAGGGAAACAGGGATTTCCAACATCAGTCCACCAAAACTTTTCAGCTGTGGGTGGGTTCAGACCATGGGCAAAACCACCACCAGATTTGGTAAACTCCACTTCCCTGGTGAACACGTGTCAGGTTTGTTCCAGGTATCCTTGCCCTTGCCTTATTATGGCTATTGGACCAGGCAATCCTTTGAGGTCCCTCTCAATCTGCTTCTGTCTGATACTGCACAGAGAATAAGGTACAGCTGAAAATCTCTGTAATGTGTTAAGCAAGGCACAGTTAGCAAAGCTCACTTTCTCTAGGTGGTTGACCACCGTTTAACATTTAGTGATGTTTTATGCTCCATGATGTAGTGGCTGCATGTTTGCACTTAGTATTCTCCTTGTATCAGTTTCATATTTGAACTGTAAAATGCACACACATACACTGGTGTCCATGCATCCTGGGGAAGTTTAGCTCCTGGTGGAAATGTTGTTATCCAAATTGTGCAAGGCACTGAGAGGTAAATGAGGGTGTCAAAACTTAACTAAATCTTTACTGGGATTTTTTTCTCAAGGGCTATGTGGTAGTGTTCATATTCTCTGACGTATGTGAAAGGCATTGTTTGGAGCTGACAAATCTTGATTCAGTTATTTCTGAAAGAAGAACCTGTTCTCACTGTGGGTCTGAATCAAGTCCATCCAGAGGAAATAGAAGGAAGTTAATTTCAGTAAAGGAGTTTGACTCTTTTTTTAGCTTTAAACATTTTGTTACTGAAGTATAGTTCTCAGAGTTCTCAGCTTAGTGTTCTTGCCCCAGTGTTTTCATTAGGACTTTTTCATTAAGAAAATAAAGACTTGCACTGAAGAAAGAAAAAAAAAAAAATCTTAGAAATTCCAGCCCCTCTCTATTCCTTTAAAATATATGTGGTTTTTTTTTTTTTTTTTTAATTTTCACATTTTTTGGTATTACACACTGGAAGAATAGTAGCAGGATGGAAACGGAATTTTCCATAATGAATGAGAAAAAAAGAGATCTGGGGCAATTTTCTCACTTTCAACAATTTCCCCCCTTTCAGAAGAAACTAAGTAAGCAGGTAAAAGAAGGCCAACAGATAGAAAAAGGTATTTTTAAAAATGTTAGCAGATTAATAAGCATTTATCTTATTTTGTCTACTTTTTTTTATGTAACATGAAGGATTTTCTGTGAGAGCAGAATATTATTTCTTCTGAACTATGTAATGAAAATTAAAGCATATTTCAAAACTCTATTGTGAAGCATAATCAGAATTGAAATAGGATGAAGTTGATGGAAAAGGCGTTGTAAATATCTGCCACTGATTTCTACATGATGATGTGACAATTAGAGATGCCTTGGAGGCTGAATTCCTCTGCAGAAAAAAACCCAGGTCAGTAGAAAAAGCATTGTGTTGGGTTCTGTGTCAGTTTTTCCTCAGTGGCAGATGGTCAGTTTTGAGATGAAAGCCCCTTAAACTGGATCTTTCCTGAAGCTGGATCCCTGGCAGTAGCAGTCATAGCCATGTCCCTTTAAAATTCGTATTTGTGCATGAACATGCCAACAGTAGTGGTAGCACCTAGGGAAAAAAACGTTATTCATTTGATGTATTGGCAAGGTTGAACAGCCTGAAAGCATCATCAGTTGTCACACAGGCAAACATTATCTACCTTTGGATGGGGTGTTGCATCCTTTAAGTCTCATCTCTCTTGTGTCATATGTAGTCTAATGATGTGAGGTTAAAAGCTAGGAGGGCAGAGCAAGTTGTGATGAATTCTTACTTATTTTTTAAAACCATTTAGTCAGGTCCTTCCTGAACTGGGGCCGTGAACATGTGGTGTGTTTGAAGCACTGAGATAGTTCCACTGACCTCATTGTTGCTTAATGTGAGCTTAAATTTAAGCGTTTTTCTGGCTGCAAGCCAGAACCAAAGGAACATTTCTGACGTTTAAGCTTTATGGGTGGATCTTCCAAATATAGTAGAGACAGAATTAGGAGGGTAAGTCCTGTCTGAAGGTCGCTAGGGCTCATGCCTAAAATTGATGTAGGCTCATTGTAAAAACCTCACTATCCATTTCAGCGAGGTCTTGTGTGTGAAGATTATTTTTCTATATGATGTGTTTGAGTGATCACCCGCTTGGTAAAGACACGAGAGCAAACTATCATTCCTTTATATGGTGAATGGACTAACTTAATTTGCCATTCTTCCTCCTTCAACAGAAGCATTTTAAAGCATGAAGTCTGATAGATGCTTCCACTCCATTATTTTTGAATAGGAAATTGAGGCATAAAGAAGGTTATTACTATGCCTCATTAATGCAGACATTTCCTGCTTAAATTGATAGTCCACCTTACCTAAAGGAAACGTAACTTTCTACTTAATCAAACACAATATTTCTACATTAGCACTTGAAAAAGAAAAGAAATTAAAAAAAAAAAAAGGCAAGTCAATAAGGTAAGAAAGAAGTTCAGAAAAAAAGCTGCTGGCATCAGTGCCATATCAAAAAACACTAAAAGGGCTGGAGAATGTGAGTCTGAAATAATTAAATGTGGGTGAAGGTTGGTCACACAAGAAGGAGCCTGCAATCAAATCTCCGTGTCTGAAGATGAAGTGAAGGAGTAGAGAATGGGAAAACAAGGGTGTAATATGCCTGCAACACCCATGGCATGGTCACAGCCCTTTGAGGTCCCCGGCCAGCTTTGCCATTGCCAGGTGGTTTGAGCAGAGAGGTCTGTTGAGCGCCGTGCAAGGCTGCGTGTGCACACTCGCACGCGAGCCATGGCGCCTCCAGCCCTGGCGTGGATCCAGCGTGGTGTCAGCCTTCCAGCTGCAGCAGGGGCTCAAAGCCCGTGGCCTGGTTTGAGGTAGAACAGAACTAATTCTGTCAGTGATTTTACTCTTCAGCTAAGTGTCTTCTAAGGAAGCGCACTGTGTGAAGTTACCAGCAGGTTTTTGCAGACAGGGGTCAAGTCTTTTCTTCAGTGGCCGCTCTGGTTAACAGAGAGCATCATTTGAATAGTGGCCAGCCCAGCTGTAAATCTTGACAGCTGGTCCTGTGGAAGAGCAGAACACAGGTGAGCCTGCTGGTGTGTTGTGGGACCTCGTGGGAGCTGATGTGGTTGGTGCCACTGAGCAGTTTTTCCGCTTTATCTTCATTGAGTAGGAGCAGGCAGGTTTCCATCGTTGCACCCATGTCAAGGTTGCTTTGCTGTCTCTTCTGGACACTTGAGGGGTAGCATTGGCTGGCAAATGAGGTTTTAAATAACAGAATTAGAGAGATTTATCTGATGCATTAGTCTTCATTAGAAAGTAACTAATCTTTATTGGCAGAACTTTTAAAATATTTTTCAGGGGGCCATAACAGATGCACATAGTTCATGTTGTGCTTATAAGCTTTGGAGCAGGATTAGAATTTTAGGAAGCTAGTTTCTTCATAGATACCACAGCCTGTTTTGGCCACTTTAGTTTTTGGGGTTTTTTTTCCCTGCATGGGACCCAGCACTGCAGCTGTTTTACATATTCTATCAACTGCTAAAGGAGCAATCCAGGAAAGCACAAGCTTAAATCAAGTTTCTGTGTAACCTGTTAAAAAAAATCACAAAGCCAGAAATATCAGAAAGTATTAATGAATTAAATGCTAATGTGCTTTGCTAAATGGAGGACTTAATGATAAATATCAGGGCTCTCCCAAATAATTTAGTCTCTAGCTATTTTAGGGACAAGTGAAGTTTAAACTCCCCTTCATTAACAGACAGAACAGCAAGGAAATTATTAATGTGGTTTAAACATGGGTTTATTTTTGTTTAAATGCTTCTTAAAAGCAAGAGAAGTCATTAAATTAATCTAGGCATTTCCAACATTATAAGGGGTGAGTAGAGGTTTTGGAAAGACTTTAACAGAAACTGCAACAGCATTGAACACCCACAGGAGCACACAGAATAGGAGGGACAGGAAGCCAGGCTTAGCACATTTGATCAAGCCTAATTAGTCAGATTGTTGTTGTTTTTACAGTCTATTATTGATATACAAACACGCTGTTGAAGAATTAGTAATCTAAAACATTTCTGTTCATTAGAGTTGTTAGTGGTGCTCTAATAGCTACGCTCCATCTGGATGATAATAAGAAGTAATGTACCGTAGAGAAGTTATGCATCCTCACCTTATAATCCATTTTCAGCCAGCTGAGAAAGCAACAAAGAGGATGTTTGCTGAAATATATCACTTTGTGATTACAAATTCAAAGGGAACAGTCTTGTGTTCTTTATCTCCGTGCCAGATATTTATTCCTTTCCTCCTTTGTGTGCTGTGCAAATATTTCTAACCAAATTTATACTGTGGATAAAGGCGCATTGACGTGTCAATATGACACAAACATCTCTGCAGTGGCATGACATTTTTAATGGTTTTTATGTTACTACAATAAGAATGTCAGAATGAATCAAATGTTCTCACAGTTTATTGTCTTTCAGGTTGTAATTGTAGTGACAAAGCCTCTTCACTGTAATGGCAGCACATGGAGATTGTTAACTAATGGGTTTTCATGTGTACATGAAAAAGAGGAGTCAGCTGTGGTCTCATTTAATTGGAAGCATTTAACAGAGGAACAAGACTTTTTTGGTAGAGATGTCTGAAGGTAAAGGTTCCTATCTAGGAATGTGAAACCCTTAGTTTCATGTCCAGATTGGACATTTGGTAGGTCCTTAAACTTTGGCATTTGATAAATTTTTGTAGTTATAGTTTTCCTCTCCAAAGCTATGCCTGATTTATTGGTCTAAATGTTAAATGATTGGAGGAAGGAGTTCCACATTTTTTTTCCAGTGCCTACCAAACCATGTTCCAAGTTACAGGGAACCAACAAATACAAACAAAAATGTTCCAGGAATCACAAAAAAAAAAAAAAAAAAGAGAAGCCTTAACACATTGAATTAGCCTGGATTTCTGTAGTTGACTCTATGTAACTGGTTCAGACTGCAGGTTAAATTCAAGGAATGCAGGAGGCATTTAATTTTGGCAATCTACAATTTTAAAGCTACTGTCCAGTGTTCTGGCTGATGTAATAGCTTGCAGTCAGGATATTGCATGTTAGCCAAAAGTTCATGTGGGTCCAAGCAACAGCATTTGTGGGAAGAAATCAGATGAACCTTGTAGTTCATCCTAATTTAAAAAAGAATAAACATAAAAATATATGTATTATTTTGCTTTAGGGAGTGTAACCTACCAAATAGGACTGGAGGTAATTCTTTCTGCCATGAGCAGTATGTTCAATGGTAAATAGTTTTAGGATTAATATAGCCAGGATATATGGGAAAAGTACAGATTTATGCTTCTCATAAGAACATGGTGAGCATATGTAGGCATAAATGCAACAGTCCAATACATCCTGATCTTTTAAACTGATACATTAGCATGTTTAAGGCAGAGCCAGTGTTATATAGTAGAATGCCAAGATATATATGGCTGACATGACAAAGCCACAACAGGTATCTGCTATAATGTTTTGTAAGGTCTAGAGGACAAGTCTTACGAGGAGTGGCTGAGGGAATGGGGTTAGAGACAAGGAGGCTCAGGGTAGACCTAATGGCTCTCTAGAACTCCATGAAAGGAAGTTGTAACAAGGTGAGTGCCAGTCTCTTCTCTCAAGTAACAAGTGATAGGACAAGAGGAAATGGCCTCAAGTTGCACCAGCAGAGATTTAGGTTGGACATTAGGAAAAATTTCTTCCCTGAAAGTGTTGTCAGGCCCTGGAACAGGCTGCCCAGGGAAGTGGTGGAGTCACCATCCCTGGAGGTATTTAAAAGATGTGGAGATGTGGTGCTGAGGGACATGGTTTAGTGGTAGTGCTGGGTTAATGGTTGGACTTCTTAATCAGAAAAGTTTTTTCCAACCTAAATTATTCTATAATTCTGTGATTCTATAAATCTACAGTTTATCTTCCATTCACTTTCACAGACATCTTGGCTTTTACATCATATTTCCTTTTTTCCAAAAACCTTTCCCATTGCAACCAACATAGAACATTTTAAACTAATTTAGGATCTGCTTCTTGCTGCCTTTTTACCCCCCTCCAAAACAATACATAAATATTAGTTTTAAAAAGTAAATGTGAGATAACAGCCAAGATTAAACAGGCAAGATTAAGATAAACCATCAAGCCATGTATAAGCAAACATAACATTGCTGACCTCTGAGCACTAGGTCTTGGAGTGCTAAGCCTTAATAGTAGATTAATATTAGACACCTTTTTTTTCCCCATAAAGAACAAAAAACCAATTTAAAATTTCACTTGTTTTTAATTTATGATATTTTGTCATTGATTTGTGCTTTTTGCATGTGATTTCCATGGTTTATTGTTCTTGCCACCTGTTTCTGTTTGAAAAATTTTGAAACACATAATGAATTTAGTTCTACTGTAGGAGAACAGCCATGTTATTTTTGAATGCTTTTGATATCAGAAGGATATTTTCAAAGTTTGTATGTGGATTTTATCCTAGTATGATCAGTAATTGCATTGAATTTGACTGTTCTGCCCGTAGCTGTTGCTACTCTTACGTGTACTTCCAAAAATGAATGAGACAGTATTTTTCATGTAGAGCTACAACAAATGAAAACTGACCAAACTAATTTTCCCTCAAATTTCCTAAAAACATTCAGCTTAACATTAGAAAATTTCAGGCCAGAACATGTTAGTCTGATGAAGGGAAGGAAGTTTAGAGTGGGAGGCAAAACTCTGTCTCAGCTGGGGAATGCGCTGTTCACTCTGGAGACAACAGTTTAATGAACTAAATATCCTTGTTGTGGTAAAAAAACATTAAAAATACATTTGCGAGACATACTATTAGCTTACTTCCATTTCCTGCCCCAAATAAAATTTTATAATCAGCTTTATATCTGTGATATTTTCTTTCCTTTGTTCTATAGTCACTTCACATGCGAGATGCCTGACTAAAAGCATCAAGGAAGCTAATAGCCTAGTCAGAAGAGCTGGTTGGAAAAGTGCCACAAAATGAGGACAAAGTTAATTTTTGACAAATCAGTTTCTTAGATTTTGATGCTATTTTGATGCCTTATTTTAGAACCCATGATAAAACAACGGGCTTTACTGAAATTTGTTTAGGCAGTCTGGCTATCTCATATATCAGATTGAGATGTTTTGACAGTTATTCCTTTGTTATCCTCAGGGACTCTGTCTTCATATGCTGTTTTTCTTGAAATGGTTTCTGTTGAAGATGGTAATTAATTTTTTTCCAAAGTTGTTTGGTGTGGCAAAACTGTTGACCTGGCATGCAGCTAGGTACTTATGTACAGCTATAACTGGAATAAGGATATTGATGTTATCCCAGAGTAAAATCTTGACATAGCTTTTTGCTGATTTCCATGTAACCAGAATATTACCCTCTGTTGGTTTGACAATACAGGGTTACCTATAGTTGATCCATAGACTCAACTATGCAATGATGTAGAAGTGGAGCGTATTACCTTGGAAGCTGATTTTTGTGGTATCTTTTCATTAAAAGACGAGGAATCTTTAGCCCAAAACTCTTTATCTCTTCTCTTCCTCTTCTCTTCCTCTTCCTCTTCCTCTTCCTCTTCCTCTTCCTCTTCCTCTTCCTCTTCCTCTTCCTCTTCCTCTTCCTCTTCCTCTTCCTCTTCCTCTTCCTCTTCCTCTTCCTCTTCCTCTTCCTCTTCCTCTTCCTCTTCCTCTTCCTCTTCCTCTTCCTCTTCCTCTTCCTCTTCCTCTTCCTCTTCCTCTTCCTCTTCCTCTTCCTCTTCCTCTTCCTCTTCCTCTTCCTCTTCCTCTTCCTCTTCCTCTTCCTCTTCCTCTTCCTCTTCCTCTTCCTCTTCCTCTTCCTCTTCCTCTTCCTCTTCCTCTTCCTCTTCCTCTTCCTCTTCCTCTTCCTCTTCCTCTTCCTCTTCCTCTTCCTCTTCCTCTTCCTCTTCCTCTTCCTCTTCCTCTTCCTCTTCCTCTTCCTCTTCCTCTTCCTCTTCCTCTTCCTCTTCCTCTTCCTCTTCCTCTTCCTCTTCCTCTTCCTCTTCCTCTTCCTCTTCCTCTTCCTCTTCCTCTTCCTCTTCCTCTTCCTCTTCCTCTTCCTCTTCCTCTTCCTCTTCCTCTTCCTCTTCCTCTTCCTCTTCCTCTTCCTCTTCCTCTTCCTCTTCCTCTTCCTCTTCCTCTTCCTCTTCCTCTTCCTCTTCCTCTTCCTCTTCCTCTTCCTCTTCCTCTTCCTCTTCCTCTTCCTCTTCCTCTTCCTCTTCCTCTTCCTCTTCCTCTTCCTCTTCCTCTTCCTCTTCCTCTTCCTCTTCCTCTTCCTCTTCCTCTTCCTCTTCCTCTTCCTCTTCCTCTTCCTCTTCCTCTTCCTCTTCCTCTTCCTCTTCCTCTTCCTCTTCCTCTTCCTCTTCCTCTTCCTCTTCCTCTTCCTCTTCCTCTTCCTCTTCCTCTTCCTCTTCCTCTTCCTCTTCCTCTTCCTCTTCCTCTTCCTCTTCCTCTTCCTCTTCCTCTTCCTCTTCCCCTCCCCAGCATCCTTTCATTAATACAGAAGGAATCTTTAGTCCCCATCTCCCCTTTCCTAATCCCTCTTCCTCTTCTCTCTCTTTAGGAAAGCCAAGCTGCCTTTAAGCTGTACTTAACAATGTTGGCATGTCAAAGTGTCACTATCAACTCAGTTATTTTTTGTGTCTGTTAGTAACATCTGTTCATATAGGCAGAAAGTGAAGCCTGTGTTGTGTATCACAGCGAAATATGGAATTGTAACAAAAAATTTTTCTTCCTGTTTCATTAGGAAATTATCTGTGCCATCCCGTAACATCGTAGAAATTGCATGTGAAATAATTGCTGCTAATTAAACCTTCCTGATTTAAAACCATTTCCATAATCTCATTAAGCTAAGTACATAGCTGAGTGTTGTATGGGATAGCTAATGAAAATATTTATAAGCATGGATCATAGTGAAATTAGAAAAGGTTGAAATTAATTATGGTCAGGAATTTTTCTTCCTCTTTTCCAGTCCTGAGTATATAAATGAACTGGGATGTGAGGGCTTGCAGTGAGGCTTGTTCCCTGTGTTTCTCTGTGCCACTAGAGGAGAATTTTTCTGTTGTCAATTGAAACATTCATCACAGCAATAGGTGTATTTTCCTTCCTTTTGGAGTTCTTTGTGTTCTTTATGCAGGGTAAATAAGCTTTTCCCCAAAATTATATTGTCAAAGTCTTTAAGTACAGAATATTTGAGACATTTAAAAATATATTAAAAAGGCACTTTGGTCCCATTTCGTGGCAGTCATTCTGTTTGCTTCGGCTTCAATCTTGCCCATTTCTCACTGGAAAACTTCAAGTGCACTTTTCCGACCAAAAGGACAGCCTCCCACCTCTTCAGAGTCAGTACATACCCAGCTTTCCAGTAATCAAGCACTTAGGAGAGAGTGCAGCAAACGTTTTTCAAAAAGCAGAGTGTCCCACTTGACAAATCTCTCAAGGATTAAGGAAGTAGGAGTACCAAATAGCTGTGTTAAATTCTCTGAGGAGGAGGTTTCATCTTGTCTCTTCCTTCCAGGGGTTGCATTGGCAAGGCTCATTTCTGTGGGCTTTGTGTGGTTCTCAGAGATTTCTTCTCTGCAAAGGATGAGCTGAAGCATAGGTGGAGATGGTCTGAGGAGGAAAATGGCTGATGAGTGTGGTTTTCCTCATCCAGACCTTATGGAGGAGGAAGAGCACAGATTTTGAAGTTTCAGTGACAACCTGGGCTCATGTTAAAACCTAGGGTGAAACTGGAAGGGTAATTCTCTGCCAGAGGCTTGTTGCAATGGAAATGTCTTCATGGAAAGGACAGTACACTCTTTGATTTTAGGCTTTGGAAAAATTTACATAAGTGAAAGGACCAATCTAGTCAGATTGAAATGTTATACCTGGCACTTTTATTCTGTCAGTTGCTTTAGTGGCCTGAAAAAATAACAGGTTGGGGAGAAAGGGGAGAGCGAAGAGTGGAATCCGCTGCTTGGAGCATGCAGGAGGGGAATTTCAAGGCACTTTCTTCTCCTCCTCCACTGAGATTTTATTCCTTCAACCTCATCATTCTAATGCCATCACAAATTTTGTTCTTTGACCTCATGGTTTTAATCCCATTGCTAATTCCACTCCTGAGCTCTGGGTCTAGTGGAGTTTTGTGTAAGCACATATTTGATTCTGGTATTGTGCTTTCTTAGGTTGTTTGTGGTTAGAGGCTGAAATAGTGGGAAGAGAATTAGAAGATGCTTTTGTGCAAGTACTCAAATATATTCCAAGGGAGAGTCGACTGTTTCTGGGCCCAGAAGTTATTGTGAGACATATAGAGCAGGAAATGTAGGCAAGCAGTTGCCCGTTACCTTAACAGGGGTATCATTTGCTTAAATGAACATTAAACTGCTCTTAAAATGTGTCTTGTGAACTTTGCTATCGTATTATTGCAATTAAGTCCTCTGGGAGGATTAGAGTTGGGAAGATTTGCAAATGAGTTGGATGTTCAGGCTCAGAGAGAAAGAGGAAGGTTTGGGTTTGAGTGTGCTTTGCCTGTGTTTGAACTCAGGAGGGATGTAGATTTACTGACCAGCATGCAGCACAGACTGAGGATGGAGAGATGAAAGACTTTTCCCATGGTGCATCAATTTTTAAACTGAGACTTTAATCTACACCCTTTTAGCCCTTTCATGAAGGATTTTTTTTTTCTTTATTTCTCCCTTTTTGCCAGTTATGTAAAACCATCTGCTCTTTACATTTTGTCACTTTGGGCATTCACTCCCTTTATTCCTGGTCCTTTCAGTCTGTCTCTCTATGGAAATAATCATGTTACTTGGAAAGTTGGCTTCAGAGTTGCTCAGTTTTTTTTCTGTGGTGAGTCCTTTTGCTGGCAGCCACAGTAAGGCATGTAGGTCCCATTGTGTCCTTGTGTACTTGACATTAAGACTTGTTTTAGTGAGAGCAGAGTGGAGTGCAGGCAGCTGGGAATGGTCCTGGCTCCCGAGATCCACATGAGCAGTCTTGCAGGGGTGTGCTGTTGTGCAGCTGTGGCTTAGAGATGGTTTTCAGGTTGGCCTCGAGCTCGGGGCATTGCAGTAACTTGTTTTCTGGGCCCTGTGGTGATCTGGTTCTTTGCTCTGCCTTCTGGATAAGATGTAGAGGGAAAAGGCTACTCAGAGTAAATGTGAGATGCGATGCTCAACTACTGCTGAGCAATTATTCCTAGAGACATCAGGAAGGCATTTTTCAAATTCTGATGTATTTTTTACTCTCACTCTGCTGGAAAACCCATAGGTTACAGTTTTACAGCTTTTCTGTTTGCTTATCCCAGCTTTCGACCAGCTGTGGTAAAACATTGTAAAAATGCTGACAAAATGTTCATCAGGAACATTGGACAGAAAAGAGGAGGAAATACGTTGTCCGGATTGTTCTGGAATACCTTCTCCTTCCTTTCTATCCCAGTGACTCAGTTCCCTAGAAGCTAACTTGCCTAACCTGGGGTAAAATTCATTGCTGTGAATGATCATTAGTTGCATCTCCTTTGTTAAATGGAAAAGTGGTGGTGGTGTCAGCAATAAGAGAAGCCCAGACCTGTTGTCAGAGGCCTCATCTGCTGGTAAAGCTATTCACATGTTTCTGATGTTACTGCAAGTGCCCTGAATTCCAGGATGAAGCCCCCATGCTCGCTCATGCTCAGCACACATTGATGCCTCAAGTGGGTCATAAGCAAGGCTTGGCAGAGTCGTACCATCTGGATGCTTGACTTGTTTGGCAGTTTTGAAATGATCAGAGGGAGAAGGCTTGAGCAGGAAAAAACCATTATGTATTTTGGAAGAGTTGTTATGGAGAAACTGAGGTCAGGGAAGTCTTTGTATGCAGAGGCTGAAATAGAAAACAATGCTGAGCAGATGATTGAGGTTCCTGGGATGCTTGTGCTGTATGTGCACCCCAGTGCTGATGTTGGGGCTATCTGTGCTAAGGACAGCTGCGTGACCTGGCTTGTGGGAGGAGGGCTGA
>NW_008606200.1:0-17488 GCF_000691845.1 Merops nubicus | reverse complement strand
AGGGAAAGACATATACCTGTGTCTTTCATAAGACATGTATGAGACATACACTTACGACACTCTCCATAGTGCATACACAGACCTTCTCCATGCATGCACAAGTAGACTGGCTCTTTAACCATGTTCCCTGTGCACTGTGAAAAGCTGAGGGACCATTTAACTGCTTTCCTGAAAAGGTGTGATACAAAATGGAATGACTGTGTCTCTGGAGCACAGGAGTATTACAGCGAAAGGAAGAGAGAGTGCTGATAACAAAGACAAAACCATAAATGCTGCATAGCCTGATGTCAAAGTGGCTTAGATAACTTCTTAAATATGAAGATGAATTGAAATGGACTGCATTTGTAGTATGGTGGGAGTCATAGCTTAGGTATGCTGGAGCTCTTGTTTTAAATCCAATTCTCTAGGGTGTTTTTCAGCCCAGAGTTTTCTTTATGCTTTATCTTGTGGCAGATGCTTTATAGGAATTTCAGTCACTCAAGCTGCTATATTTAATGCATGTATTACTGTTAACACAGAAGGTGTTAAAATCCATAATGATATTTGCTTGGAAAAATCCAGCAGCATTTATTCCAGCTCTTTCTCTTTAATGTGATTGTCAAGATTTTGCTATGTTGGAGAGGAAATTATGACATTCAAGCCACCTCAGAGTAGTAATTCCATTAGAGCACTTTCCAATTCCTTAGCTATGGCCTTGGCTTCTTTAATTAGCGAGAAATTTAATAGAGGTGTATTAGTGAAAGAAAACCAGCTTTGGAGTGTTATCTGGAGACAGAAAATAAATGTCCACTGTTCTGTTACAAGTGTGTGTAAACAGGAACAGTTGAACTAACTCCACAGGGTCTTCTCCAAGGGTTTGCTTTGAATGGTAAACACCAGAGATTCCTAAAACGCCCCACCATAACAAATCTTCAAAGCAATAGCTGCAGCTACAAACTTCCTTATAAATTCTAGGTGCCTTTTACTTCCTTCCAGTTGGGAGCATGGGACAGGAACAATATGGAAATGGCCAAATGAGTTGGCCGTTGTCTAGTGGTTTTCTTGTTGGATGCAGTGGGTATCCAAATGTTGGAAATCCCATGAACAGAAGCTTATAGGACCGGGTGGCCACCAGGATCCTCTGCCCATCTGCAACCACAAATGCAGTTGTAGTCAGCAGGTATTCTTTGAAAAGAGCCAACAAGGGTTCACCAAGGCAGGGTCACTGCCCTCACCTGTGTATTTGAGGAGAAGCTGGTCATCAGAATATTTCCCTAGGACCTGAGCAGCCATCCTTGGTCTGAGAGATTCCAATCCCACATCTTCTACCTCATAGAGGTCCCAGCTCACCTTTTTAATTTATCCCTCTTATTGTACCCTGCCTTCTTGGGCTTCTGTCTGTTTCTTTCCCAGATGAACTCATCTCCTGTGACCAAGCCTGGCCATTCTTCTTATCTCTTTCCTGCATCCTTCTAGTTTCAGCAGCCTCTGTTGTTTGCAGGTACCCCTCCCTGGTCCCTCTATATACTTGCCAAGTCTGTTGGTTTCTGCAGAAAAGCAGCGTTGAAGGTGACTCAGTAATACTCAGATTAAAAAGAGAAGGAGCTGAATGTTGGAAATGTGGTCACTCAGGGCGCGCAGACCGTGGCAGGCGCCTTCGTCCGTTTCGCCGTCCCTCTGCTTGCAGGACCCGAACCCAACGCAGATTCTTCCGTCCGTGGCATCACGTCGGGGTCACCATTTGTCAGAAAATCAGCGGGAGACAGACACCATCCTATGATGATCGGAAAGCCTCGTTTATTGAAAATCAGAAGGCATCTTTTATATTGTTCTTTAATTAGCTCATACATATTGCAAAAGCGTAGCTCACCATTGGTTACAGATTACATGTCAACCCCTCTTATGTTTATCTTTTGTGTTTAGCCTTGCGGTTAGCAGTTCCTTATCTTAGTGTTCCAGTTCCTTTTACTCATCTCATTATCCTACAATAGTTGCACCCCCGGTTATCTTGACCTGGAGTTTGTTTTACTAAACTTCAACCAGCTGCACTTTATCATGTCCCTTTGCTGTTAGCCACTCTGTGGCTAAGCTCTCCACAGCTGAATATTCTGAATAATTCCAGGGTTAGTCCTTATTGCCACACAATGATGCAGGAATCTGAATTAACCTTTGCTTAACCTTTGTTTTCTGCTTATGCTTCTTCTTTGGGTATGTTCAATGATGTCGAAAGACCCTAATAATGGTAAATTTTTCACTTTGCCAAAGCACTCATCCAAGTGAAATTCTCCATTTTGAATGTTTATGCTGAAATACTCTAGTAGTGGGGTGAAGCTGTGTGTACTGACCAGTTTCATCTGCACTACCCTGTCCTGCTTTCTTTTATCAAAAATTTCAGTGACTAAGACTGTTTAATACAATTACATAATTGCATTATGAGAAAAAGTAAATTTTTAAATCGCATGCTTCTTCCAAAATTGGTATTTTAGAAGATGGCTTGGTTCTTGAAAAATCAAATTATCAAGATTGTTGTTTTTGTGAAAATGCTTGCCACTTTTGAGGTTGTTTTTTCAACTTTTGCAAAAACCCTTTACTACCTTAAAGTGTAATTGCAAACCACCTGAAAATGCTAGAGCCATTTTCTACTCCTTATAAAGAACGGGGAAATGGTTAGAATGCTTTCTATTTAGAAAAGGTATACTTTTTAGCACAACTAGTAGGCCTTTATTTCTCAGATGGCTTTCACAGTATGTTTACTGCTGTTTCTTGGAAGAGCAGGAGCTGTAGTATCTTTCTTGAGAAGCTGAGAACAGGCAGCTGAAAATAATCATGATCAAGTGGTTACTGGGGATATGGACAGAGTGGAGAATGTTGCACCTGCATTTACCATCCCAGTACAGCTGAATTCTTAAAATCTTTGACCACCCAATTTTTCATTTCTTTTCTCAGTCAAAAATAGTGCTAGGTTAACAAAGCAAAGCAGTACTTAAATTCTTCTGCCTTTCTCTGTCATTCCCTCTTTACTTCTGCTGGTGGTAAAATCAATACGCATCTCCCAGATATGACTCTGAAGTTGCTTGAGGCAAGGAATCAGTCTGCAGGTTTGCTGTCAGAAGAGTGTTAGTTCAGCACCTCCAAGAATGTGGGTAATGTGAAACTGTTTGGATTTAGACAGCTTTTGGTTTCTCCAAATGGATGACACCTTTTCTGTATTGATTTCAAATATAGCATCAAATGTTCACGTAATGAAGGTAAAAGGATTCTTTTACCCTTTTTACCAAAAACTGGAAAAATTATTATGTACTGCTAATGAAACTTCAGTCGTTATTCCTCATCTTTTATCCACCTTTCCTTCCATTTCTTTCTTAGCAAGCAACTGGTGAAAAGATGTTCTGTCAGCCTATCAGGAAGGACTATTGCAATCATTGGAGCTTGATTTTTCTGATGCCAGGTTTATGTAACTTAAATCCTCAGAACTTCTATTGTCACTTTTCTCTAAATAGAAGACCTTGCACCTAATATAGATCCTTTTTATCTTTTTGTCATTTAAATATACTACCCATAAATTTAGAACCTGTTAAAAAATTATTTTTAGTTATGAAAATAAAGTGCTGGGTAATGTTCTTTTTCTTCCCTCCCCTTTCTCTCTCTGTGAAAATAACATCTGCTCAAGTAACTTTTTAAGAAAGCTTTTCTACTGCAAATTAGTTGTAGTACAGACTAATTAAAGTTCTTGCAGGACTGCTTTTGCTACTTTTGTGGCTGTGCTGTAGGCTTATGGGTGCATTAATCATAAAAATCTTATGATGTTATTAAATAATGCAAAATACAGTTGAGATATACAGTTGTGTACAGTTGTGCACCAATACAGTTGGGATATTTTCATGGAAAACATTTTGTATTCTTGTAGAACAAATCCTCATTTCCTAGCTACTGATTATCCTCACCTTCTCTGGCTAGCAGAAACTGCAAAAAAAGAACTACCATGTCCTAAATCTCCCTTCCTAGTTCCCACAGCCTGCTCTCTCCTGAAAAAATCTGGCCAAAGCAGTGACTTGCCCAACTGTTGGTTATAAAGACATAGTGAACAGCCTGCAGAGCCACTAGTTCATCAGTGACGTTGTAGTCTTAAGTCTTATTTCAGATCTGTGCAGAAGACAAAGTCACTGCTTCTCCAGGGACAGGGTGTGCTGCCCTTGTAATGATGTTGACAAAGAGGAATCTGAATGGTTCAGTTTCTGTTTGGAATAAAATAAGTGAAATGTATTGAGAAATGAACTTGCTTCTGAAGGACTGGTATATATATTTAGTAGCTGGTACTGAGGAATACTGGTTTTCATTTTTCTCTGAAGAAAAGTGAACGATACCACATGGAAGACTGGTCATGGTAAATGTGTTCAATAGCCTTTCCCAGATGTCATCTCAGCCTGTGTGAGCATCATGAGATCAAAAAGAAAAAAGTTTTCTTCTTCCAGTAATTAAGAAAAATCAAGCTAATAGATGAGCAGCTACTTTCAGACAGCTTGTAATAATCTAGGACTGTATTGTGCCACAATGGTAGCTTGTTTGAACAGCCTCATCAGTTTACATATAAAGATATTCAGTGTGGCCATTATAAGCCTCAATTCCCTGAATGCAAATACCATGGAAGTCCTACAGAAATCCATTACTAGCAAGTAAATTGGCAGATTATTAAAGTTAGTTAATATTTGGAGGGAGAATGTTATTTCAATAGAAGCAGCTAATTTGTCAAAGAGGAAGCATTCAACTGATCTTGCCAAAACATGTTTTTAAAACTTGTTAGCACTCTGAGTCTCCTTCCTTCCATTATGTCTTGATAAATTCAGCATAGGACAAACACACCTCTCAATTTTGTCATGAAGCATCCTTTGCTTTGAGTTTTTTATTCTTTAGTGTTACCTAGTGCAATATAAAATAGTACAAAACAATTGAATTTTAATTCCTATGGCCATAATCCACACCCACCCACCTCCAATGTTTACATCTAACATTTTTTTTGTTTTCCTTTTGCCTCAAAATTAGTTTAGTGAGAGAGACAATCTGAGCCATATCAACTTCTACATGTTTTTGAGGACAAAAGGGGTAAATATTCTTTGGGGGGGAAAAAAAAAAAAAAAAAGGTCTAATTCTGAATTTCTAGCTGTCCCTGGAAAAGACACTAGTAAAATGTCATGCTCCAGTAATAGTACTCCAGTAATATCTGGAAACAGTAGAGTCAAAGAGCCTGGACACTGGCTCAGGAATGGGACCAGACCTACAGCTTTAGCAATCAGAGATCATAAGAGACAGATAAGATAATAAGTCAGATAAGATCATAAGATAAGAGTCAGAGAGCTGTAAATAAATAAATAACACCCCCCCCCCCCCAAACCATATTTGCTTTTCTCCATTTTTTGGCTCATTTTTCCAGTGAGTGTATGGTGTGCTGATTAATGTGTATTTTTGCACGTCTTTGGCAACTTCCCTTTCACTCAAGGTGACATTTTGTGGCCACACTGCATGGTTTGCTGCAGCCTGTCTTCAACGTACCTGCACTTGGTACCTGCTAGTTAGGAGGAACATAAGGGGACATGCTCTGCCAGGTATGCTGCACTGCCTCTGCTCAGGGACATTAATTTCTTTGGTCTTGTCTAATTATGGAGCAATTAATGGCTCTGTGTCTGTATGAGGCAGGAGGAAATATGTGAGGTGGGCACAGGCTTGCTTAAATTTCCTGTGGGTTCTGTGCAGGGTTGAAAGGATCATTTCTCATCCTCTACTCAGTCCCTCTCAGTATATGTTCTTTAAAGTACTTACTGTTTGCTGATTGCTTGTAGAAGATGAACCTGGAAATGGACTGTTCATTCATTTTGTGCAAATGAGATGGGAGATGGGCATGCTCTTACTAATTATAATCAGTAAATGGTAGCTTTTGAGAATTTTGTTATTTTGGTTAGAACACTCGAAAATGTCTTTCATAAATTAAAATAAATACATGAGGTAAATAAGTCCTTGAATCTGGCATGAATCTGCTCGAAATAATAATTAAAAAAATGAAGTTTAATAATAGCCATGTGCCTCTGAAGTGTGAAATGCAGATAACATCGAGGACTTCAGAGGCAATTTTGTTATTATATCTGACCTGTTAGTTAAGATGTTAGCTTCTGCCACAATTTTTGTCCTATCCTTGTGGATGAATCATCATCATCAACAATAAAAGCTGGTATTACTCAGCAAGCTTGTTAATAATGAGAAAATGAAAATAACTGAATATCTTCATACCATGAAAAGCTCAGCTATTCCAAATCTATATCAGTTCTGCAATAGTAAGTACATAGTTTTGAAAGGAAAAACCAGAGCTGTATTGATGTGTGTAAATAAAATTAATGGATATAGCTAACACTCTGTTTCACTACCAGCTTGGACAGGGATGAGTACACTATGAGGGATGTCCATACTGTGTATTTCAAAGTGCCTTAGGTACAAGCTGTGGTCCTCTGAAGTGTATGTAGTTGTCCAGAGTACTTCAGTATGAGCAGTATGGTCACTGTGTAAAACCAGTCCAAAATAGAGTGCAGAGGTTGAGAAGTTAATGCTGCCTGGTGTATATTTAACATGCTTTGGCTTCATTTCATGTGTTCAAATAAATGTCCTGAATGGAAAGTTCTGGGCTGTGGGGTAGGAGAGGTTGTGAGGAGACTGGGATTGAAGTTTAGGGTAATTTAGGTGGCAAGCAGGAGGCTGGATTTGCCAAAGTCAGTAGGGACTTCTAGCAAGGATGGATCTCCTGGGAGGGATCTCAGCTCTCTTCTGGGAAAGGCTGTTGAGCACTCTGGAAGAGTGCCTCTGCCTTGTGGTGCCCAGGCTGTTATGTTCTAGTGCAAACATAGATGTAGACAGGGCATGAGCTGGGGCCAGGATTTGGGCAGTCGTAGCTGCTGTGCCATGGTTTATCCTTAAACAGCCACGAGTTTTTGGTATCCCTAGTAACTCTAGTAGGAGCCACAGGGCAGAAGCTGATGAGGCCGTTAATTATGGTTACTTCAGTAGAACAAGTGCCTTGTGATGAGAACTTGCCATTTGGCAGCTGGACTAATGGTCCTTTGTGTGACAAACGTGTGCAGTACTCGGGGAGAGCACTAAAGCTGTGGGATCTTGCACAGTGTTAGTAGAAAAAGAAAACATTTCATTTTTAGCCCTGATAAAATCTGGCTGCAAGGGTTAGATCTTTTTTTTATGGATGCGTGCAAAGCTGGGGAGTTGGTGAAAGCAAGATATTCTGCATAAATTTTTCAGAAAGATTCAGAGATGTAGAAGCAAAGAGTCATTTCTTCTAGTGTCTTGGCAACCAGCTCTACCCGGAGGAGGCATCTTATCAATTAGGTTAAATAATGAGGAATAACATTGAGGAAAATGAAGTAAAACAGGTTAGAGTGATGTCAAGTGGAAGGCAGCTAAGCTTCTAAACAAAATAAAAAAAAAATATGCTATCTCACCTCTGGAAGACTTCAGCAGAGGCTGAAAGGAGATGTGGAGGGGAGGAAGAAATGCAGGGAATTAGTGAGATAGATAGTGAAAAGAACTCGTGGTAGAAGTTAATGCACATAAGGTGGACAGTATTGAGACAAACTGTTAGTTTTGTTGAAAATGTATTTTTATTGAAAATGACATATTTTGAAGAAGAGAATTAATATACACAAGATTTTTTTTTCTACTTCATAAATAATGTTACTGTTGTCAAGATAACAGAGAAGTTCTCTCTTGTTCAGTCTCTTACTATACTTTTCAGATTTTTTCACACTAAAAGAAACAAGAGAAAAATCCTTCCATTTGTTTTCTGGTAGAAAGGTTTTAATACAAACTTTTCACTTTGATGATGGAGAAAGAACATAATACAGAAATAAGACATTTGGTTTCTACTTTCACTTTAGATATACAACTACAAGTTCAGATTAAGAAAACTCACAAGTGTTATTTTTTCTCTTTTTGGTTTGGTTTGGTTTGGTTTTGGTAAGTTTTATCGTATTTCACTAAGGGAAAAGTGGCCAAATAATAAAATGAGAAATAGCAATTTAAAAACCAGTAAATGTCTCAATTTTATAAAATATTTTATTCTGAATTTCACAATGAAAAATATAACAGAAACGATTGAAGTAAATGACAGGTATGGAACAAAATTGAATAATTTCCTTTGTAAATGATGTGTATGAATGTCAAATATGGAGTGACTGTGATATTATTACTACTACTAACATCTTACTATGAATAGACATGAAGAAAATTAAAATAATTTCCCAAAGTCCTTTTGCCTTCCCTTTGGGAAATTTCCCATACAGATTCTCAAAGGAAAAGACAAATGTACCTGTTTATTGCCAACCCTAAAACTCACTATCAGCTACTTTCCATTGACCTCAGTGAATTATGGATCATAAAGTCTGGGAAAGATGAGTTCAGATTAATATCATTATGAACCAAAGCAGATTAGCTTGGAAATTTGATTCAAAGAGCTTTTATGTAGGTTAGGTAAATGTGTTTTAATGTTATGCTTACTAATATGTACTTGCAGGAATAAACACTTGCATAAAATAGGAAATATGTGAAATATGCCTCACCCAAACTCAGTAGAGGAGATAAAGAGGCTCTGCTCCATAGATAATAAATCTGAATGCCTAAAAGAGATTAAAGGAAATATTTGCAATTTGATCAAACGAACTGTGGGGAATAAAATTATCTCCATTGGGATTAGGTTTGCGAAACTGAATAAGAAATGTAAAGAAAACAGCTTTACAAAGTCAACTACAATTAATAGTTTACTATGAAATTAATGTAACATACTGCAGAGTCTTGGGAACAAGCGGGCTGGAGGGCCCGAAAAGAAATACTAATAAATGGGTTGTTGAATTTCATTTTCATTTGGTTTGAGGACATAATCCTGCAAGGGTTACAACAGTTTCTTACTCACAGGTAGTTAGTGGTAGGAGCAACTGAATGTGAGTGACACTTGCAGGTATTAGTAGGACTACCTGGTTTAAGTCACGCTCCCTGTTCCTTGTACAGTCCCTATTCTGTGTATGATTTCCTAACAAAGGAAATTAGTGGCATTCGTGCTCAGCTGTCAGTGCCTCGTAAAGCTCGGAAGTAACTGAGGATGCTTCACCTATTGGCAAAATAAGCAGGGTCAGAGAGACCCTGGAGTCATAAATATTTCATTCAGATACCAGCATAAGAACAAAAACATTGAAGGCAGCAAGATCATTTAAATTAACCTATTGCATTTGTGGCTGATCTCACTATTACTTGAATAAAGGCTGTTCAGTGTTGTTAATGGCACAAGTTAATTGACAAATTGGAGGGTTAAACACGTATTTTAGAAATAAATGCTTACTCTTGCTGATAAAGAGTTAATGTTCAAGAGACATCCCATAACTGCTGTAAGTGTTGGGTCACATCTTGACATTTTTATTCTGTCACATCTCTCATTTATTTTTGTTGGACTTTTAGGGTTGGCTTAGTCACTCTTGGATAAAATGCAAGACAGAACAGCTTTGCCTGCATTTGCCCTGCTCTCAGAAACAGTCAGTCCTGCTTGCAGCAGAAAGATGATAAAATCTTCCCAATTACTGGGACGTAAGCTATGATACTAGTGTGAACCTAAAAAATTTAACAGTTTATTTTGTCCCAACTCTTTTAATTCTTTACCTCATAGTTGTCTATGTGCTTTTCTCCCTTGTGTTGTAGGTAATTTTTCTGCTTAAAACTGAAATTAGGGTGTCTGATTTGATACAGCAATCTCAGCACAGAAGCAGTTGTAAAAAAGGATGAGTGAAATTCAGTATCGGTGTGTGCATATTAATACACACAGACAAAAAATAGCATGCTATACCTACACAATAGTGGTTTCTAAATTAGCAGCTACCACTCAGGAAAGACATCTGATGGTTACTGCAGATAGTTCCTTGAAAATATCAGTGCAATATTCAGTTCCAGTCCAAAAAAGGCAAATAGAATTTCTAGGGAAATAATCGAAGTTACCATCATTGCACCACTCTGCACCGTTCTGCAAGATTTTGTAAGATTAAAAAGGGTGTCTAAATGAAGTGTGTAATGACTTTCTCAGGCAAGAGCTCTTCACAACTGAGGAAACACAGTGGAGGACAGCTGACACACCTCAAGAGTGGTGCACAGGAGGTGAAGGGGAAGAGGGGGTGGCCAATGTAAAGGCTGGGGCAGACAGACTTGGTGAGTAGCACGGCACAATGCACTCACAGAATGTTCATAGAATGCTTTGAGCTGGAAGGGACCCTAAAAGGTCATCTGGTCCAACTCCCCTGCAATAAGTGGGGACATCCCAACTAGATCAGGTTGATCTATGTCACGTTGTCACATAATGCTTTGATGAGAAAAAGTGGAAGTGTATTTGTGGAAAGGAGTTAGATATTTTTGGTGAATGTGTCAGATCAGTGGCTATTACATACCATGGTTTGGATGCATTGGGCAGTTTAGAAAGTCCTCGGGCTCTAGATTTGTGGAAATCTGGAAGGAGTAACGCAGGACAGAGATGTCCTGTGCATCCTCTTTCTTGTACTCAAGTATCTGGAATGGGCTGCAGTCGGAGGAAGGATTTTGGCTTTGATGGACAATTGGCGTGGTGCTGCATGTCACTTCTATTGCTGTACACACACTTTTGTGGGCCAGGTGCATCCTAGGCACCTTCCAGACAGTGTCTTGAGTTTCACATCAAGAACACCATCATCCCAAAGTGAGTAACTTCATTCCAGCACTGAAAAGCAGAATAAGTTGATTTTAGTGAAACAAGGCGTTTAAAAATGCTGTGAAACAACCACAAGGAAGTCAAAGGAAAGTGATAAAATACACTCAATTATTCTTCTCAGATACTCTCCAGACGTCAGTGTAATTTCATTAACTTCAGAGAAATTAGTGTTAATGTAGGAATGGAAATGCAGCAAATCTAATTCCACCATCTCCTTCCTGGAATAGTGAGCAAGAAAACAGAGAGGTAATCAGATAGAAACAAGTGCTGATCAGGAGGAGTTCGACTGGGATGGGGAGAGCTCCAGGAGTTGCTGCCAGGAAATAAAGACACTTTTCCAGCCTTGCATAGTCATAGAGAGTTCAGCAATACAGGCACACAAGCTGAAATGAAAAGCCAATCTTTTTGTTTGTTTTAGTTTGCCATTGTATGCAGTCTTCTGTTCTGTTGGGTAGTCTCAAGCCCCTTCTGCCACGACAGCATCAGTGGCTAGTAATATTCCCAGCAATGTTTTTGGTTTTGGTATTATGGAGAAAAGAGGGGTGGAGAGCTGTGGGACTGGTGGAAAAAGGTGGAGGTAATGTGCTTGATACAGCATTTAGATAGCTTTTGTTTAATCTGAAAACAGATCTGTTTGTAACTTTTGGAGTGCTGATGTCCAGTTCTACATATATATTACTGTTTGGGTTTGTGATCCTCTGATAGACAATGCAAAGATATGTTTAGGTTGTTGCCTGCCATTTTGTCATGATGCTGCTCTTCAGCAGAACATCTTGAGGTACCTGGAAAGGTCAGCGTGGAGAGCAACTTCTCCACATCTTCCTAGGACCATAGATGTTCTCTCACGTGCCATAAAAACTACCCAAAAATACTGGGTTTCAAACCAACATTGTGTAGGAGATGAAACCCTCTCAGTAAGCACTTTCAGACTAATATCTTCCCCCAAAGACTCTCCTCCACTGGTGAGAAGGGGCTTCGTAGCAGCAGGGAGTGCCAACAAAGCCATGTGGCTGTGATGGAAACATTGTCCCACTGATATATCAGAGCTGGGGGGATGGATGTACTTGGAATCCATAAAGGGTTAATTGATAATGCTGAATGCTAAATTAAGAGTCCAACTGTTTTTCCTCCCCCTCGTCCTGGAAGGATGAAGTACAGAGTAGCACATTTGGTTTCATGGAGTATAGAAGTGCTTGTTTTGGCAGTTAGGTTTCACTTGGCTATTGACTGTCTTACAAGACAACCACCGATGAAGCTCTGAAGAAACTGTCACACTCGGTGACAGCTCAGCATCTGCCACAGCTAAATCAATACTGTGATGAAGGACAGGTTCCCAAAGTGGATAATCAAAGCAGAGTAAAGTTAATTCACCTTGAAAGCCTGAAAATACTAGCGTGAAACTTTTTAGACAAAACCAGCTTCATTCCAGCAACATATGAGAGGTGCTGAGGTCCAGCCCAGAGCAGCAGTCTGCCCAAGTGTTGCCCTTAGTGGGAGTGGGGAGCACACTTCACACTAGTCATGTTCACAAATGCTCTGGTAAAATGGAAACCTGGTGCTAGTAAATCAGGCAAAAAAGGGGTTTGCATTTGCTTTGATTGCTGGCAGTGTTCGAGGAATTTATGCCTTGGTTTTGTGGAAAATATTTTGTTATAATATGAATTTGGGAGTGTGTGTGGAGAAAATGAATGTTCCATTAGCATAGTTCCCCAAGGAACTGGGGTTGTTTAGTCAGAAAAGAAGACTGAGGGGGAGACCTTATCACCCTCTACAACTCCCTGAAAGGAGGTTGGAGTGAGATGGGGGTTGGTCTCTTCTCCCAAGTAACAAGTGACAGGACAAGAGGAAATGGCCTCAAGTTGCACCAGGGAAGGTTTAGGTTTGTATCCTTCCCCAGAAGAGTTGTCAAGTGTTGGAACAAGCTGGCCAGGGGAGTGGTGGAGTCGCCATCTCTGGAGTTATTTAAAAGATGTGCAGATGTGGTGCTGAGGGACATGGTTTAATGGCGGACTTGGCGGTGCTGTGTTAATGATTGGACTTGATGGTCTTAAAGGTCTTTTCTGATCTAAATGATTTTGTGATTCTATGCTTTTTTTCTTAGGCTGTTAAAACTTTTTTTTTTTTTTCATCAATATTGAGTCTTCATCATGTTTCAGGTTTCAAAGGTTTAAAATGAAAAGACTGCAGGAAAAATGCTTTGCAGTGAATTATTGTAGCTTTATAAGACCTGGAGGTGAATTGTTCCAACATTTTGTGGAACTTTTTTTTTTTTTCCCCCTTGACTTTAGTGCAAACACTTCAGGGTTAGCAAACTTAATGTGGGGTAAACTATCGGCATCACACAGAAAATTTTGGATACAAAATTTTACTTGTCTCTGTCCAGAGATGCTGAATTTGCAGGACTGCAAATTAGAGGGAAGGTGCTTCTATAGATTATTTGGTTGGGTGGGAAACATTCAGTTCAGTGAAGCCAGGTTTGTGGTCGTTTTAGAAAGCAGAAATATTCTGAAAATAATCTGAAAATAATATTCTGAAAATAATAGAATGCAAACATAATCTCCAAATTTAAGGCTTTTAATATGAACAGTTAAGTACTTCATTTCGTTTCTAAAAATACCCTAAAATTACATACAAAAATCTGTCCTCACACATAGCAGAGGCTGATGAATTAAAATACAGAAAGAAATAACTACTGAATAGAAACAGCATTGCTATCTAAAGCACACAACACATAGAACTTATACAATATAAACTTTTACACTGGCATATTCAGGAAAAAATATTCAGGAGCAGAGAGCTAGAAACATCTTACAGGGCAGTACTTTGAAGGTGTGTTTACACATTTCCCATTACATTTTAACAAGACAGGCAATTTAGGTGGTGTTACTCGGTGTGCAAGTGATGTTCTGGCATCCTGCCTCCAGCAGCATCGCTCTCCTGGGTTCATCTTAATGTGACAAGAACTTTGTGTCCCACTAAAAAATATTCCCTTGAAAATATTAAAGAAAAAAAGAAATCAGCAACAGGAAAAAAAAACCTCGCAGCTCAAATCCAGCAACAAGCTGTTGAGTGATTTCACATGGTGATACTGACAGCTTCCAACTTTGCTCAGAGAGCTTTTTTTCTGGAGATGATCCCATTGATTCCTGTGCTTCCATTCGGTAGTTCTGGAGATGCTTTGTGTCCTGTGCTTGTTACTGGTGACAGTTTTGACACGACGAGGCGCAGTGAGGAAGGCACATGGGATGGTTTAGATCCATGGGTGCCAGTGCTGGGCAGTAATAACAGCAACGGGAGCACTCTGGGAAGGCAGCATCTTTATGTCTTTGATGGAGAAAGGAAAGAGAAAGATTTATGTGATGGGTAGATAATTGTTTGTTTGACAGGCCTAATTCAGCTTTTTTGGAAATACCAGAGAGATTTGCATGGAAATGAGTCAATGTTAAAGGCAATATTCAAAATGGAGAAAATGATAAATAAGGAGTGGAGCAAAGTGCTAGAGGCATGGGATTGCTGGCATTCATGGTGAACATAATTCTTAGAAACTTTGACCAGCTTCTGCCTCTCTACTTTTAGTTACCCACTGTAACTCCTTGAGGGGAGTGTTTGCATTGTAATTAACATTTACCATTGCACAGGATTTTACACAGCGCGTGAAATCCTAGATGTGCCATATGGTAAGGAGGTGATGGGCTTCTGAAGAAACAGGAATGATGAAACAGTAGTATAAGAAATGGTTTACATCCTTTCACTAGTTAATTATTCTCTCTGTCATAATGTTCTTATAAATGGAAACTTAAGTATTCCTCCCCCAGTTTTTACCACCAAAAGCTGTGATCCATTAGACCCAACTTCCATTGTATATGAGACATATGAAAAGCCCTGACTCTCAACCTTTTTCTCTAGAGTTCTTAGGGGGAAAGTTTCAAGAATTAAGGCCCTTATCTATAAGATAAAGATTTTTTGGGTAGAGTGAAATTTTCCCATTCTGTTAGCACAGGGTAATGCTATCTGCTCTGCTGCCTGTTGTAGTGTAATTGCAGCTGTTTGTCAGGCTGTGCCCTCCCATATGATGCTTAACACCCTTAAATAATACGATGAGGGAGAAGCAGACCATAGCAGACCCAAAACATGTAAAGCTTTCCAGTTGAAAGAAAATGCAGAAAACTGCATCCAAATGGCAAGAGGAGACCACTGAACCTGTGCAGAGCTCAATTTCTGATGGCCAGCACCGTTTCTCAGGTGAATGGACAAAATAATCCAGTAAAATGGGGTGGCTGTGGTAGAAGGTGTTGAGGAGGGAGGATGAGCTGTGAGTTGAAGCTGGTTATCATCTGCATTGTCAGACCCAGGCAACCCTTGGCTCCTCATCCTTAGGGTGGGGGGGAGGAGGGGAGTGGGCAATGTGTAGTTTTGTTGTCTATGCCACTGAGTAACCTTAGCCAACTTCAGTTTATGGCCATTGCTTCCTTGGGGCTAGGAGCCAAACACACTGATAGCTATGGGCAACAGTAGCCTTAATTTAAGACTGTGTTTTGTAATACCAATTCAGCCAGTCCTGGATTGCAACTGTGTACAAAAATATATCTAGTCAGCTCATCATATCTGCGTGGTGGAGAGGCACTGGAGCTTTAAAGTAAATATTTTCCATTAGCTAAGTGCTCGAATGAAAAAAATGTCCCAGTTTCACAATTTACAAATTAGTGACTGTACAAGTGCAGTTGAAAGCTCTTATTTTTGTAAGAATTTATGCATGAAGTATAAAAAATACCTAACTGCCTCCAAATTGTCTGTTCCATTCTGCTGTGCAGCGTCCCCTAAAAAGGGAAGAACAGTAAGTGTGAGTTCCTCCAGTTTACTACTGGTGATCCTCTTAATTATGTAATTATTTAATTCTTCTCAGTTAAATATCTCCTCAGTGTTAACAGGGATTTTACAGAGTTATCTTTATTATCATTATCCTCTTAATGTTGAGCTGGCATTACTGTTGTGTCATGAAGGTGTTTGGTCAGGAGAACAGGTGAATGTCAGCCTGACCCATGGAGGACCCATGCATCTTACCTGACTGCAGGGTGGAATCTAGGAATGCATGGATGGCCACCACTTCCCTTCATTAGCAATATGTAGGCTCTGCATGTAGAGTGCATAAGCCATGGTGATGATGGAATCAGACTGGCCACAGACTAGCCAAAATTGTGTCCAGCTACCCCCTGATTTCAGCAGTCAGATGATTTTGGTGAGATGTTCAGAGCTGAAGTTCAATGCTGAATCCAAGTCTTCGGCCATTAGCTTCTCTGCAAAGTGGGTGTAACAATGCATTGTTATGGAAGGATAAATATGTTGGATGAAAATAGTATGCGGCATGGGATAGTACAGTGATAGTACAGTGCAAGGGAGATCGGATGAAAGATCTTTTTCTTTTGCTTTGGTTACTTTTGGAAGTAAAATTTGAAAGCTAGTGTGCTCTGTTGTTGGTATCTCTTCGCTTTAAGTGGGGAGTAATTGTATTTAGGGCACTCATTGAACACTGATGTAGAACTGGTGTCAGTGTTGCTGAAATACTGTATTTTAACAGTACAGTATTTATTTGAGCCAAGGATCCAAGATGAAAATTGGCTTTTTGAAGATCTGCAAAACTACGGGGTTGTGCTGGTGGTTTCACTAGCCCAGCTGGCAGGCAGGAGTGTCACCGTGGGGCGGAGGTGGGATGCTGAGCCTGCTTGGCACAACTGGACAGGCATCAGAAAAGTGCTATAAAACAGTGATAAGGGAGAGGGCCTAGAAGGATTATTTTCTTCCAAGTCATACACTTCATTGAATAATGGTGATGGATTTGAAGAAAACTGTTTATTGTGACAGTGGCAGCCTATTGCTGCTGCTGCATCTCAGTGAGGCTGTTGAATTTAGGAGCTGGACACTGCACCGTGCTGCCAGGTATCACACTGAACAGCACCTACAAATGTTTTGCAATATGATCAGATGTACTAAGGTGACGTGGAAAGTATTAACTGCTTCGTACTGAAAACTGCTTTAACCGAAAACTGCGCAGCTTTTAAAATAATGAATCAGATATTTGGGTACTGGATCTATTTTTAATTATATTGAGTATCTCTGTATGGGAATTTGTATTGAATCTCTCCTGCATGTTGTTGCTTTAATAATATTATGATAATAATCTTGAGGGAATACCTAATTCCAAAAATTCATTGAATTGCAAAGATGACTATCTATAGTTTTCCAGGATCAAGACATCACCTTCTTTACAGTAAAAGTGTAGAGGCATATTATATATGCTCGGATTAATAACATTCTAACATAGAGCAGACCATAGGGAAAATCAGATCTCTCAGTAAAGCTTTCAGTTCCTAAGGGCACATGTTCCAATCTGGACACATTTAGCATATAGTCAGGATAATAAGACATCTAAAATGCTTTGGGATAATTTAGGTAACACTGAGTCTTTTTTTCTTTTTTTGAAAGTCCCTTGCTATTCAACAGAGGAAAAGATTTATGTAACACTGTTGCTAAATAATTCAAAAACATTTCATGTATGTACAAATATAGTAACACATTTTATATATAAAAACATATAGCACTTAGATCCTTGCATATAATTTAGGGGAGATTTTTCAACGCTGAAGAGTAAAAGTAGAAATTAAAACGACAGCTGAACCAACTACCTCACCTTTAGGACTGAGAAAAAAATACTCTGCATTATTATAGAATCATAGAATCCTTTAG
>NW_008606199.1:0-3502 GCF_000691845.1 Merops nubicus | reverse complement strand
AGACTTATATAATTAAAAAATCTAAGATTTTAATATTGATAATAAAAAGAATATTTATATTATTATTTATAGATTGCACAGGCTTGATTTCTGCTCTTAGTTAGATGTCCTCTGTGTCTATAAACATATTTTCAGGGCTTATTGTGAAATACATGCAGAAATTATTAAAAAAATGTGAAGATATTTACTTTGGGTGAAAGCCAGCTAACACACAAAAAAAATCCCATACCAGAAGTTGTCCTAAGGGGGAAAAAAAAGACTTAAAAAAAGAGAAAATCCCAATAACTGGAAAAATATTCTTTTTATACACTTGTTACATGTTTATTTTCTGTGCTAATGTTTTTGCTTTCAGCATTTGTAAAAGATAGCTTAAAAATAGGATACATGTGGAGGATGGAAAGTGGGAAATGGATCCTTATTGTGGTTGTAGGGCTGAAATAAAGTATTTTGTTGCTTGCTACTCATCCATTTCCATCTGAAGTGTTTTCTACCTTCATTGTACAGTGTATATGTGAAGAACAAATCATGTAAGTGGTGGGGTAACTGCTTTTCAGTGCTAATCAACCCCATAAATGCTGTTTTAAAAAGGAACAAACAAAAAGCACTGTCACGTTTGACCTTAATGCATCCTGCTGGTGATCTAGAACACTGATGTGTCTGGGCTGTGTTGCTTATCTGGTGGAGATTTGGATTTTTTCAGGGCAAAGCCTATGTTCCATCTGGGCTTTGTGTCTTGCTGAGCAGTTTGACAGTTTCTACTAGATCATAATAATTAGAACAGCAAAAACTGACATTGGTGTCTTTGAGGAAAAAAAAGGCCCATGAAGCTTCCCCAGGGGAACAGTCAATATATACTTCCTTAACTGAAAAAAGCCATAAAAGCCAAGAAACTCCTTATTCCTAGCCATGCATTTACCCCTTCCCATCAATTTTATATTGTGCTTTTGTTGTAGGAGAAGAGTTGAAATGGTTGGGTGGTTGTGCTGCTTCCCAGCTTTCCAGCCTGCAGCTTTTACCTTCTTGCTAGCTCAGCACTACTTCAAAAGAGGGTTCATTTTCCAGGAAAAAAAGGTCTTAGAATCCTGGAAATGCATTTTGGGTGTATTTAAGTATTCAGCTACACTCTGCTTTCATCTGCTGTTTTTTGTAACCCAGAAAGGTATGAGCCAATTCTCATCATAAAGCCATAGAGCTGTGTCAAAAATCCAGGCAGAAGAGTGGCAATAAATTGGGACTTGCATGAAAAAGAGGGGACCCAAAGAGTTTTGAGACTGGAGCTGGCTTCTCCCTGCTGGATTTGGACCCACAGGCAGAACTAGTGTGGAAATACTTAGAAGTTCCCCACGACTGAGTCAAGGAGTGACACGCTCTGCTGGCACCAGCTCCCTACCAACTTTTAGGTCTCTTCCTCAGTGGCAAATCTCTGGGTTTGGATGCCTAAATGGTGGCGTTCTCCTCTTCCATGGTGCTTAGAACAGAAACAGTAGATGCCTGCTTTGATAACGATGTTAAAGTTAACATTGCCAAAATTAGATGTAAAAAGAGAATCTTTAATGGGAAAATTATACTAGCAGTAAGCTTTGTTTATAACAATAAACCAATATTTATCTTACCAGTGTGTGCTGCCTAGTTTTCTTTTCTGTAAGCTCAGAGAGGCAGAGGTTGCTAATGGAAAGTGCAGAGTAAGTTTTAGCTCTCATCTAGAATAAAGTGGCTCAGACCTTGGTTAGTTTTGTCCGTGGATGGCCCATTTGTTCTTTCCTCCAGTTGGCTGTACTGGGGTTTTAAGCCTGTGAGCAAAAATATTTTTAAAGTAACTTCTATTTTAAGTCTTAATTTGGCATTCAGCTACTCAGGCTTTCTTTTGAACGTTAACCCTCTCTGTAGAAACAGGAATCTGCCTCGTGTGCTTGTGTTCTGGCACCATTAATATCACTGTGCTTTGTTGTTGACTGAATACAGCTGAGATTTCAACTTTGCTCCCTAAAAAAAAAAACTGTGCAAAACTCCCTCAAGTTTTCATTGTTTTTTTAGTTGTTTTTGAAAGTCTACTGAACAAGTTTGGGCTGGCATAGAGATGGTAACACCACCAAGGCTGAGCTGGTTAAAGAAACGTCTGGGCTGTTACACAGAACTCCTGCAAGCTGATGCAGACAATAAACTACAATATGTGGAGTCTGTGTAAGCTTAGATCTGCTTTGCACAAAGGCAACATACTGCACCCTTTCACACCCAAAAACTCTCACTCTCTGCCCTACACACATACTAGACATACACTACTCCAGGAACCTTTCAAGGCTTTGAATCTTTCAGACTTTGGCCCGAAATCAACTGAAGGGTACCACAGAGAAACATGGATTTTAATGAATTCAGGGCTTTCCACTGATACTAATTATGGCTTACAGTAACTGTAGTGTTAATTAGGCCCAAATAAATTAAGTTCTTGGTGGATTTCCTAGAGTTTCTCTTAAGGAATTAAAGCCTTGCCTTGGTCTGATAAGAGATATCCTTCCTTCTCTCATCCTCCCTGCCAAGGATCAATGTCAAATCAGGTTTAAGCCCTTTTACCTGTTGATGTATGAAGTGAAATGGCTCTCATCTTTCATGATTAATGCTATTAATTTCAGTGGGACTCCTGAAGTGATGGGTGAGCTGGGTTTGTCTGTATAACTGTGCCCTGTGTGTTGTGTATCTGGAATGCTGGGTTTGAACCCCGAGCCCTGAATTAAGGCTGACATGTGGATGATTCCTTCCTACAGAGGGGTGGGTTTGCCTTTCAGCTGCCCCCAGGGTGGGGCCGGCCCTGCAGGAGCCAGGAGGGAACTGAGCCCCAGGTGTCCCCCATGGAGTGCCCCAAGGGCAGGGCTCTGCTGGGGGATAAAAGCTGGGAGCACTGGCAGGAGGGGAGGAGTGTCTGTCTGTGGGGTGGGGGCACTGCCCAGAGCTCCCTGCTTGGGGAAGGACCCTCCTGCCTCTCCTGGAGCTGGGCCCTGCTCAGGTCAGTGCTATTTTGGGATCGTTGGGGGTAATGTTAATTATATGTGAGCTAATCGACTTGTTTGTACCCCCAGCAATCATTCATAGAATGTCCTTTTTGTACTCAATCCATTCCACCTATTGCTTCATCTTCCTGCTGGTTGTGTGCGTAACATTATCATAGATAGATGTCATCTCATTGAACCTCTTTCTTATTTTTTTTTTCTGAAGAGTGTCTTTTTTTGTCTGAAGCTCCCTTACAGCAGCCACATCCATGTGCCACCTATCCAACAGTTGGTATTGGCACTTCACCACCTTGCCAACTTCAAACGTTGAACGTGGTGTAATGTGACAAACTGTTGTAAAAGGTGAGGGACCTGCACCTCTGGTATTTCAAAAGATGCTTCCTTTCTGAAAGATATAGGTTGAAAACCTTCTCTTGTTGAAATTAATGACAAGAATATATCTAACATCAACAGGAGCGATGCTGGACCCATAATTTTATTTGTACAGAGGGACAGCACAA
>NW_008606198.1:0-416 GCF_000691845.1 Merops nubicus | reverse complement strand
CCTCGCTGCAAGGTGACCCGTGGTCCGCTCGCACAGTTTTCACTGATGCATCCTCTGTAACTCAAGACGCAGTGGTGGTCTGGCATGACCCGATGAAGGCAGCGTGGCAGAAATTGCAGTACCACAATTCGGACGAAAGCCTTCAGTGGCTAAAGGGTAAGGCAGTAGAAATGGCTTTGCTTGCATGGAAAGATGAGCCAATTGACATTGTTACAGACTCTATGTATGTCTTTAAGCTATGCATGCAAATGCAATCCCATGGCTTTGCCACGACACCTGTTGCTCAAATGCTATTAACAGCCTTGCAAAGGAGAACAGCTCCAGTTGCAGTTCTACACATCCAAAGCCACTTGACTGATTTTTAAAGAAGGTAATGACTGGGCAGATGAGGCGGCCCGGGGACTCTGGACAGTAGC
>NW_008606197.1:0-596 GCF_000691845.1 Merops nubicus | reverse complement strand
TCATAGAATGGTTTGGGTTGGGAAGGATCTTAAAATCCTTCACATAGGAAAACCTTTAAAATATCTAAGAATTTAGAATTATGTTATCACAGAATGGTTTGAGTTGGGAAGGATCTTAAAACTCATCTAGTCCAACCCTATCTAAGAATTTAGAATTATGTTATCACAGAATGGTTTGAGTTGGGAAGGATCTTAAAACTCATCTAGTCCAACCCTCTGCTCCAGCAGTTCACCCCCAGCAGGGTGCCCAGGATCTCATTCAGGCAAGTTAGAGAGGGAGCCTCCCCAGCCTCTCTGGGCAGCCTGCTCCAGGCTCAGACACCCTCAAGGGAGAGGTTTTTCCTCATGTTTAGGTGGAATTTTCTGTGTTGCACTTCATGCCCATTGCCCCTGTGCCTGGCCCCATCCTCTGGATACACCCGTCCATCCATCCATCCATCCATGCATCCATCCATCCATCCATCTTTGACACCATTCAAAACCAGGGAGCACCTTCTTCTTCTTGTTCTTCCTCAGAATCAATAAATAAAAAGAATAAGGACCTTTTTGTTGAGTTCAGAGGATGTATTTGCTACCCCAATATTAGCCCAGAGTCA
>NW_008606196.1:937-9074 GCF_000691845.1 Merops nubicus | reverse complement strand
ATCCTGTTTGTTGCCCAAGCTGCATGCGTTTGCATAGAGGCACTTTTATTTAGCTGGATTTAGCACATTTATTTAACTGATCTCACTGATTATTTATCTAACTATTAATGATCTAACTATTAATTTTTTAACCTTCAGTTACACAAACCTCTAAAAATTCATCACCTGCCACATGGCAGCTGTGAACAGCCATGGCAGGCCTTACTGAGGGAAGGTGAAGTTTCTGTCTTAAGCATCCTCTCTGTATGAGTGGGCTAAGAAAAAAGGGGCAAAAGTATGAGGAGAGGTGTGTCCTTCAAAGGACTGGCAGGAAAATTTGATAGCACCATCCTATAAACTTAAAAAGCACAGTAAGCAGGACGCAAAGGCAGAAACAGGACTTTATTCTACTTATAAAAAAATCTAATTCCATTTCTCTCCCTCTAAAAAACACTCATGCCGAACCCCAGCTTTCTCAGTGGTAAAAACCTGATTCCTGGGCTTCTCTGCTTACCCAGTTCAGAAATGATGAAGTTGAAGGAGCTGTTGCACTCAGTGCTGCTTTGCTTTGCTGCTTTCAGCAGATGGTCTCTTTTGCCTTCCCGTGGTGAGTACAGCTCCCTGGATTTTTAGGAAACCAATAGACTCCTTTGTGTCATTTAGAGTATTTAATGTCAGCAGAGACTGAATTGCTCTCCATGGGTTTTGCATTTTATCGGCTGAACCCAGTGAGGAAAATCCAGGTAACTTCAGTCCCCGGGGAATGAAAACACATTTAACATGAAGCATGGAAGTATCTCTAATAACCTCTCTTGTGATTGTCACCAAACTTAAACCTACACCAAAAGCACCATTAACTTAGGGTCGACCAAGTACCAGATGATGAGCAACATGGACAGAGCCACTGCCATCTACTTCCACCCTCCTCCATTAACACCACTCACTCCTGCCCAGTAGTTTTATCAAACACATCAATTTTCTTCCAAAATGGTGTGTTTTGAGCCCGACCTCTGGTTTCATTGCTGACTTCTCTTCCAATCTGTGGTCTGCCAGTCTACAGCAAATCCCTATTTCAGCATGAATGAAAACTCATAATAACAACTCAGCAGCATTAAAGAAGAATAATCTGTGCCTCACTTCTGCCCATAAAATGCAGAGAATATGCCACTGCCTTTGTTGTGTCTGCATGGAAAAAAATGCTGATAGCCTTTGCAGGGTGATCTGTTGCTGTGTGCTGTTCTTTACATCCTAGTTGAGTGCTTGTCACCTGTCCTCTTCCAGACTGTAGGTCAAGACACATTGCTGGTGTCTGAAAAGTTTTGCACTGTCATCCATCACCCACAGGTTGAGCCTCTTGGAGTGATAAATCACCAGTTAGCTCGTGTGGCAGAGGTTTCTGGCAGGGTTATTACTTGCAGCTTCTCCTACACTAATAGGTGCTGCCAGCCCCTTTTAACAACTGACAATAGGCAGGGGCAAGCCAGTGCTGAGTGCATGTTACAGGCACACCAGCTGCTGGTTTCTCAGCAAAACTGCCTGAAGTGACAGGGTCCTGTGACTTCTAACGGGAAGAAGAGGATGGTTTGTGCTCTGTGGTCGTGGCAAGGGCAAGGATGCTCCCTTCTGGAAGGAAGAAAGGAATTGCAGCACACCTGTCTGCCACCTTGCTCTGGCACGGCTGTAATGAGCCTGCTAATGCTGGTTTGTTTGATTTGTTGGTTTTCTTGGGCTCTGCAGCCTGGTAGAACACTGTTCCTGAGGTTCACCTCCTGCTTCACGTTTAGTGTAAATCAAAAGCTGGTGAGAAGCAAGACAGGTTTATTGACTGAGATCTACTGTTTACATATCCCCCGTCACAGCAACCTTAAGTGTGTGTGATGCTCACCCAACTCATTCTTCTTGTAAGAATATATTTACTTCTCTCTAATGCTAATGAGCATTAAACATTTATCTAATGCTGTATATTTCACTCTTACGGGCTGTTGAGATGTTTGTCTCTCATGTTTGAGTTCATTTGCCATAAAGCTCTTGAGCACAAAGCCATGACCTTAGTGATGGACAAAGTCGTTTTAAATTTCCTCTGGACTCTCCTGTCCTCCCTGTTGCTCTAGCAGTGTCATGCAGAAGGTGTTGTCTGTGCAAGGACCATCTGAAATTATGTGGTTCACTTGAGTGACATGAACACTAACACTCTGTATTGCCACCCCAGGGGGCTTAGGATCCAGAAGCTGATTTGAGATTTATGACATTTAAAATGTGTATCTGCTATCTAATTTGAGGGTGTTTAAACCACCCCCAAGCTCATTTTCATGCTTTTCTCATCAGCCTCAAGGTTAGAAACATGCCTTTAAACAGGGAATTGAGTAACTAAGGAGTTTGTGTTATTCTTAGATTCACAGAATGTTTTGGCTTGGCAGGGACCTTAAAGGCCATCTAGTGCAACTCCTTTGCCATGAGCAGGGATATCTTCCACTAGATCAGGTTGCTCAAAACCCCATCCAGCCTGACCTTGAAGATTTCCAAGGATGGGGCATCCACACATTCTCTGAGCACCACCCTCATCATAAAAAATCTCTTCGCCTCTTCATGGAAGAGGTGTTCCGTCTTCATAGCCCTCTTCTGGACCTACCCTATGAAGTCTTGTGCTGAGGACTCCAGAGCAGAACACAGTACTCCAGATGGGGTTTCACCAGAGTGGAGTAGAGGGACAAAATCACCTCCCTCAGACTCCTGGCCATGCTTCTTGTGATGCAGCCCAGGATAGGATTGTTTTTCTGGGCTGTGAGTGCATATTGACATCTCACTAGAAAATTTTCATCCACCACTGTCCCCAAGTCCTTCCCCACAGGGCTGTTCTCAATCCCTTCATCTCCCTGTCTATTGATACTGTAGATTGCCCTGAGCTAGGTGCAGGACCTTGCACTTGGTGACTTGAAGTGCTGGGGTTAAACCCCCAGCCCTGAAGGAGGGTTGGCATATGGATGATGTCCACAACCAGGACCCTCCTGACAGGTGTTCACACAGGGTCTGGCCAGCCTTGGGTGGGAACTGATGAGGAGATCACCACCAGGTGCCTCCACCTTCCACATGAAATTGGAGGTGGAGCAATAATAAGAGCTGACTCTGCCTGCAGGGGGGTTGGGTGACCTGACCGTACAGTGCCTATGTTGTGTAGGGTTCTGGCTATTTGAAGGGCTCCCCAACTCTTCATAGCAAGTGGAGATCCCAGGATGTTGGGGCAAGATGATCAGACTGATCACCTGGGTCCTTCCATCTCCCATGGCATGGTTCTGGTGTCAGCTTGCTCCCTTCTGAACATCCTATGCTGTGAGTGAATGTATTGACTTATTCCTCCCTCCAGTGGCCTGGCATGTTGGATCTCTGGTGTAGGATTTAAGAGTAGAGGGAGAGCTTTGGCTGCTGGTTTGCATGTTGGTGATAATATTCTCCTTAGTCTGTGGTCGGCAGAAGATGACTCCAGGAGCTGGAGATTTAGTTGAAAATAAAAATGTCACCAAAGGCACAGTGTATGACTTTTCAGACTGAACTGAACTGTTTTGGTTTGCTGGTGGTTTGGGTTTTTTAGCCATTTTTAAAATCAATGTTCTTCTTAAATTAAAGGCATAGCAAAGGGGGCTGGGAGTGGGAAGCCGGAGAATTGAAGTTGGAGGCAAATGTGAGTTATGAAGTATCAGTGCTAGTATGGCCAGCAGGACTAGGGCAGGGATTGTCCCCCTGGACTGGGTACTGGGGAGGTTGTCCTTTGAATCATGGGTCAAATTTTGGGTCCTTCACTCTAAGAAGGACCTTTAGGCACTGGAGTGTGGCCAGAGAAGGGCAACGAAGCTGCTTGAGAAGGATCTAGAGCATAAGTCTGGTGAGGAGCAGCTGAGGGACCTGGGGGTGCTGAGCCTGGAGCAAAGGAGGCTCAGGGGAGACCTTCTGGCTCTGCACAGCTCCCTGACAGGAGGTTGGAGCCAGGGGGTTGTTGGTCTCTTCTCCCAAGAAACAAGTGACAGGACAAGAGGCAATGGCCTCAAGTTGTGCCAGGGGAGGTTTAGGTTGGATGCAAGGAACAATTTCTTCCCCAATAGAGTTGTCAAGGGCCCAGGCTGCCAAGGGCAGTGGTGGAGTCCCCATTCCTGGAGGAGTTTCAAAGCCATGCAGATGTGGTGCTGAGGGACATGGTTTAGTGGTGACCTGGCAGTGCTGGGGTAATGGTTGCACTCAGTGATCTTCAAGGTCTTTTCCAACCACAACTTTTCTATGATTCTGTGAGCTGTGGAAATGCCAGCTTTTCCAATCTTAGTATCTTCCCTGTGTGCCAGGCTGACAGGAGAACTTTGAAAACCTGCCCCTGTGTGCTGAGCTGTCACTGCTGGGTGGTGAGCTCTTCACAACACAGAGAAAGCAGGATTCATCACTGTAACTGAGTTCTTCAAAAAAACCCTGGTGTATCCTGGGTATGAAGTGCCTAATCACATCATGTTTACTGCCTGGCACTAGGCTGCTAATTTGCTTTGATTTGGAGTTTAAAAAGATAATTGCAGATGTGTGCATCTGCGTAGGTTGCTGTGACAAGGCTTTCCTCTCCCTTTAATGAGCAGCCCATTAAGATGGACTGCAGCAGCTTGACTTTTTCAATTGGGTTGATTGTAGTGCCTGTGTTAGAGGAGGAGATTGAGACAGGGAATGCTGTGGGGTGGGAGATGGGCAGCTGAGGAGCAACCTTCTCTCCTGGGATTCTCCTTGCCCTAGAAAAGGCCTCCTGGGAAAAGCAGGGACAGACACACTTTACAACAAAGCCACTTAAACATATTTACCCCTGATTTAGTGTTATAAAAGTGGAATAAGCTGAAAGTTGCAAGTAAACTTGATATCAGCATATCACAGAAAATAATTCCTGTTTACTAGAACACCTTCCTTTGGACTGGATTCCTACCTTCAGATGGTCCCAGGGCTGAATCCCTGCTCCCATCTGCTTGTGCCCTGACTCTGTTGTCAGCCTTCTGCAGCCTCTCACACGATCCCAAGCTGCCCAGGCAGGGCTGTGGCTGCACATCTGGAGAAGAGCTCATCAGCTGTGTTTTGCTGTTTGCTTTTCTCAAGAGTGACTCCAAAGATCACCTTGCCCTGGCCTGCATCCAGCAGAGGGTCCCTCCCAGGTGCCAGCATCTACCTGGTAAACACCTGTGGGCTTTGAGTCCAATCAATAAGAACAGATTTTAAAGGTGATGGAGTCAAGATAATATGAGATATGTGTTTGGTGTGGGGAGTCTTCACGGTAGACTGGGTAGCCTGACCCCTCAGTACCCATGTTTGTGAGCAAAGAATAACTGTAGATGTGAAAGTGCAAGAACAGTGATGACTTGATGGCTGCTCTTGGCAGCCACTTCTTTCCTACTCATAAATGAACATCGAAGATCATGCCAAATGGGCTGGTGTGGCATTGCTGGGTGGGATTCCACCAGCCATACATCACTGTAATAACCCAGAGTGGAGCTCAGTCGAGGCTGCTTTTGTGCGTGCTGGGAGCAAAGGGAACATTGTGAAGGACATCTCTGGATTTTCTGTAACCTTTGTCTGTCCTCTCCCTCCCCTGCCAACATAAATCTTCAGTTGTCCATGCAGGCAGCAGCATCGCTGCCATCTTCTCATATGGGCTTAATCACATGCAGAAGCATGCATTAAAATTCAGATATCTTCTTCCTTCTGATCTTGCTTGCAAAGAGACAAGGATCAGGTTTTCTAGTCTTCAGGGATGGAAACTCTAGAGATATTTCTTGTCATTTTCTTCCCACTTATGGAAATGGTAGTGATTAATTATTGCAACTTTCCTGAACTGGCTTAAAATGATTAGCTGGTCTGAAATATTATTTAAAAAAACCAAAACAAACAAACAAACAACAACAAAAAAAAACCAACAACCCAAAACAGCCAACAAACCAAGTCCTAGGGCATTCCAGGAATTGCATCATCTTAGTGTGTTATCTCAAAGTCTGCTGATCATGGGCATAAACCAGGATGGTGAGATTCAGCTTCTCTGTAGAAAGAGCAGAAAGGGGGTGCTGCCTGCAGGGTCCTTCAGCCTGTTTGCCATGACACCGGGGTCCTCCTGATCCCCATGTCAGAGCTCTCTTTTTTGGATTTAGGATTTCTAGACATGGCTTTAGCAATCTGAGTTGTGGGTTGAAAGGTTGTGCAAGTTCAGATTTTGGGGAGGCTGCTTTTTAGCTGTTACCATTTTTAGCTATTACCTCAACCTGTAAATGACATTTTATCTAAGCAAATCTTATAGGATCATTTTTCATGAAAGTATTGTTACCTGAGGAGATGACTTGTGCCTAGTGGTTTGGCTGCTCTTGTCCCAGGAGCTGCAGGGAGCAGCCTGGGCACCGGGAGGCAACCTGGGACCATGGCACGGGCAGCACTTCAGTTGCAAGCCCCAGGGACATCTGCTGCAATCCAGAAAAGGACACTGGGAACAGCATCCAGTGCAGGCTCATCGGGTGCAAAGCCATCTGATGAAAAAGAGTGTTTCCTATATCTGGTTTTCTGTTCAGCTGGGAACATGAGGAAACCCCAGAACCACCACTTAGAGTCTCTTCCCTCTTCAGGCGATGGCTCTGAGCTCAGCCTGTACTGGGCAGAAGTTTGGTTTGACACCAGTGAAAGATGTGCAGATACAACTGTGTCCTCCACGCCTGGAAAAGAAACAACTGGAAAACTCACCTCTTCAGTTACACAGCACATTGATTCAAAGGAGCAGAACACAGCCCTCCTCGTAGCCAAGACAGCCATGAGTGGCTTTGTCGTGGAGCATTCAACCACTAGACCAGGTCTGTGTGCTCCTCACATGGGCAGAGCTGATGCCAGCAGGTGGGGTCACCCTTCCCTGCTTTGCCCCTTCACCACAGCCTAATGCCAGCCCAGACACAATGCCATCTGTGGCCACCAAGGGACGTTCCCAGTCACCAAGCAGCAAAACTTGTTCATCATCAACATGGATTAGTTCAGGAACTGAGAGATTCTTCTGCCATGTATTCAATCCCTGAGTTACAGCAATATTTTCCCCATGAAACTCTTTCTCATGTTCACCAGCCCATCAATATTTCCTAAGCACTTAAAAGGTTGTTGTTTTTCTCTGCGAGTACATTTTGCACAGGAGATACAGCGTGTGAAGCAAATTTCCTGTACAATGAAAGGGTGTTTTACACACATTCCTTTAGAGACCTATTGCTGCGCCTCCAGGGATCTGGAATGCTATATCTAATAATACACCTTAATTAAAATAAACAGTGCTCGTAATTATGTCTTGTCACACAGTTTGTACCCTACAATTTATGAGTGAGATGCAGTTATGATAAAAACATTAAAAACATACTTGTGTATAATTTTACCTGTACAAATGTACTGCTGTGAGGCTTAACAGATTGCGCTTAGTCTTTTATGAAGGTGATGCGGGTCACATTAAGGTTTCCTTAAACAATGTTTTCATAACTTTTTCATAACAGTTCTGCTTCCAGAAGCAGTTTTGCAGCTGCAAGGATGCTGAGAGCCACAAAGACGGAGTCTCCTAACAAAATATAGCCGTGGAATGAAAATGGGGGAGAAGGAAATTAATACAAAGGGAGTTGCAATGTGTAGCTTATGCCATAAATAAGGCTCACTCGAACAAGATCAGCTTTCACAAGAATGAGCATCTTTGAAGTGGCAGTGAGGGAATATTTCCAGGGGAACTGGGAATGGCTGGTGCTTCTGTCGTTAGAAAGCTGTGGATTCAGTCTGTTTATGTGCATCTCTGCAGAGCATCACTTCACATCTGGAATCTCTAAGTGAGCTCCCACTCTGCACCTCTGACGCACAGCAACGTTTGGGTCACTGCAATTGTTTGCTTTTACTTGGGTTTCAGAGTCAGTTTTGGTTCCTCAAAACTTCCGGCTATCTGAATCGATGCCCATCTTTCTATTTCTATAAATTAAAAAGATCATTGTACTCCTTTAACCTAAAAAGGAAAATGAAAAATAGAGTCTGCCAAGTATCTTGGTCCTTATTAATCCTGTTAGAGAGGAGGGACTCTCTAGTTTTGAGAGTCACACAGAATTGTTTGTTAATAACTGGAGTCATTGGTTGCTTAGTGCTCCAGGTACCTGCTGAA
>NW_008606196.1:0-906 GCF_000691845.1 Merops nubicus | reverse complement strand
CAGCCCTGGCTGCAGCACAGATGGGATCACTCCCTCAGATGAACTGGGAACTTCTCTGCAGCTGCTGGGGGTGATTCCCCACAAGGTGAAAGGGTGTACTCCAGAACTGGCGCCAGTGTGGCATATGGAACTGGATGAAACAGTGTCTCCAAAAGGTAATTCAGACCTGCTTCTCTGGAAGAAAGGTAACAGTAAAAGAAATAATAAAGTCAGTTGTTAATCACTGTATTGGTTATTAAGGTCTGTGGGCAACTCATTTTCATATTCATGCCACTGGAGGAGATAACTGGATTTTTATTTAGCAGCCCCTGCATTTGGAGCTTAGATCACAAATACCAGTAAAGAAATCTGCTTTTATTCCCCCTCCCTTGACTAAGATAGATTTTCTGGTGTGTTTTTTGTTTGTCTACTTATTTGTTGTTTTGGTTTTTTTATGATAGGAAATTGAAGGAGTCACAGGTATAGGAAGTACTGGAATTTGTCTGGACCTCAGGTCTGAAGAAGACAATGCTGTGCAATGAGGGTAGAAAATCACAGCCCATAGAGCTGATAACTGGATCCAGACCCTCAGACCTCTCACCGGGGGTGACCTGCGGGTCTCGATGTTGTTCTGGGTCTGGGCTGGAAAGGGCAGCAGCTTTGTGGATGCTTGCAGCACCAGGGCCAACGACCCCTCCGGGGGACAGCGCAAGGAGCCTTCGCTGCCTAACGCCAGGCCAAGAGGAAAGGAAGAGGCGACAACGCACAGAGAGAGTCACTGCTGGGAAGCTTTCAGCTGCGATTTGCTGGGAAGTGGGACCTTGAAGCAGTCTGTGTCTCTCCTCCTTGCTCCCAGCCCTGGGCGTGCACCCCTGGAGCTGTGGTCCGTGTCTGGTCCCGGAAAGAACGGCGGGGTTTGGGAACAGC
>NW_008606195.1:0-12440 GCF_000691845.1 Merops nubicus | reverse complement strand
CAGAGGTCACCAGTGGCCTCGAGTTCTTGTGTTGAGGGGCAGGCACAGGGCTGTAGAGGTCAAGCGGCAGTTACTCTATAAAAGCATCAAGCTTTTTTTATTAAAAAAAGAAACCAAAACCAATCATGAGTAAGAGAAGGAAAGGTAAGAAGGCTGTTAAGTATTTCCAGATGATGGAAGTAGCGGGTGAAAGGCCGAGGATTTAAGATGCCATCTTGTTCAGAACAGCCCGACTACTAATGCTCGGACTTCAGACCACAGGTTGCAATTTCAAGCGCTCTTTGGATCTAAATATTTTATTATTAGCATTATTTTTTAAAGACCAGGGAATGTGTGTAACAAGTGGAGCAGAAGGTTCTTCCACCCTGCCCATATGTAAGGTTCTAGCTTCTGACACAGTAAATACTATAGTTAATATATTGTATCTCCCTCCTTAACAGATAAGAGAAAGAGCCAGTGCCTCACTAAATCAGCCATGTGTCTCAGTGTGCAGACAAATGAACAAAAATAGTTTGTGTTGACTTTATACACTACAAAAAGAGACTCTGATGTGATTTTATTGTGACAAAGCAGTTATTTCCATTTAAAAGAAGAGAAGGATGTCCTGTTACCTCAGACTGATCCATGGATTTTTACATTGTATATGTTTACTTCAGAAGAAAGTCTGAGGAGATACCTGTGTTCAGCACTACACAACTTCATTTTCCATTTCCGAGGACACAACTGCTTTTGAGGAGTTGTCAGTGGCATTGCTAGACCTCCGTCCTGAAGCACAGGAGATGTGCTGCAGAACTGGATGCTGGGATTTGTGTTAAGACAAAATATGCAACTCTAAATCCAGTCTCACACTAATTGTTTCAGAATGCCTGACAAAGCTATAGTTACTTTGCTTTTCCAGCAATAAAGGCGTTTTGTGGGCTGTACCACGCAAGATACTAATCCTTATTCTACACCAAGATGAAAGATCTCCTGAGAGGTACACTAAGTCTGAAGCACTCAGGAAGTAACATTTCCCTTTTTTTTATATGTCCCTGATAATAGTCAGAGGCCAACTCCTAAGTATTAGAGGCATGATCTATCTGTAGAGTAACTATGGGAATACTCATCAAATTGAGGGTCTCATATCTCTGAATATTCCCTGGTTGTCTGCAGAAAGCTGGTTACCAGAAGATGGGTTTTCATAATTATAGAGAAATAAGAAGAGACAAAAGGAAACTATGATCAGCTTAAAATAACAGAGCCAAAACTCCTCCTACTACTAGTTTTCCTTGCAAACAGTTTGCTTTAGTTGTCACAGTTACATGAAATCACAAAGGGGAGGCCAGGTCACCTTTTCACTGAGTAGACCTTTCTAATGCTACAGAAAAGCGAACTTCTTTGTGAGAGAAGTGACGTGAATCACAGCAATAAAGTGTGGGCTCACACTATGCTGACACCAGATCTCCTGGAGGAGATGCAAAACGAAGGGACTCCCGTGAGGGCTCTGTGACAGCCAAAGAGAAGACTATTCTAGTGTAAAGCTGACAGAGGTGTCTCCATTATCATCTCTCCTGCCTTATTTGGGAGAAAAGGAAGAGATACAGCTGCTGCATGATCCTGTGCAGTTTATAACTGGCTGTTGCAGGTTAGGGCAGCAGCTGAGACACATTAATGTCAAAACTGGGAGAAAGGAGAATGAGGGAATAACTATCAGGTGGTCTTTCCCACGCCCTCTAACCAGTGCATCTTACCTGAGGTCTGGAACTGTGTCTGTCAAAAATTAGGATGATGCACAGTTCTTGTAAGATGATGTGAATTAACACAGAATTACACAACTGCTAATTATTATTATATCAAGTATTGCACTTTTGGCATTTTAATAGGTTTCTGTGAAAGCAAGGATATTCGTCTTTTTGCTAAAAGTATTACAAAGTCTGCTCCTTTATTTAAAAATAAAGAAAAATACAGAGGTTTTAAATCATTTGGCAGAAATAATAAATTTCTAAGTTTATGTCCTGAGGCCAAAACCTATGCCTCTCTGAAACATTCTAGAAATACTAATGCAAATAAGAAAATGTAGCTGCAGTGAGGAAGAAGCACTAGAAGTGTTTGGAGACCAAGATTTTCTTTTAAACTTTTGTCATAGGAAATTATAATGCGTGTGCTCCATTAGATTTCTACAACTAATTCTCTCCATTCAGGAAAGCTGAAATATTCTCGATTCCTCCTGAACACATAAATCACTTGCACCCCTAATTCCAAAATCTTTACTTTTTTCAGCAGAAGTCTATAATGAAGTCCGTTAAAGGTGTATCTGAGCAAGAGACCAGGACAGAATATATGGATTTTTCTATGAGGCAAGGAACACTGTAATTGAGGTGAGACCTCTACAAAGTGAAGCACTGCTATCTGGTGGCCAAAAGGCACTTCTGATTTTTTTTTTTTTCTGGCAGAAAAGACAATAAACTCTTTCAATCAAACATGCTTTGATATCAGTGTGCTCTAAGATCTTCCATGATGTTGAGATATGGTGTTAAATGTTATTGTTAAATCCCCATTGTTCTGCTTCTTTTATTTTTTTCTAGGTCAGAATAGTACTCGGCACCTCTCCCAGTTAAATACATAATATTTGGTGAGAAAGCTTAACAAAGAGAAGGGAGAAATGTAATTCATCTCTATGTTCCACTGGTGACTTTTAAGTTGATTGAACTTTGCAACAGGCATAACTTTCAATCTAGTGATCAGGAATAAAACTTGTGCTGCTTTACAAAATCAGCTACAATGACTGGCAGGAAAAAAAAAATAGTAATCTATAAAACGAAGCAGAGTAGTAGCCTCTGAGACATATAAGTAATGTACTTAAATTTGGACAAGCTTTAGCAAGATAAGTGTAGCCAGGTCATTGACTGGAATTAATGAGAACTAATTTTGACTTAACCATTAATGTACTCTTGGTTTTTAGCTGCCACTCTTGATCCATCTAAACTTAAATAGTTTAGGAACATCAGTTTCCAGTGAGAATCACTGGATCCTGTGCTCCCAATCAGCTCTTCACTCTCCTTGACTGTGCATAAGCTAGAACTGACTACATACACCCTGTGGCTCATTCCAGTGTCTTCATCCATGTCGAGCTCATGCCAGAGTGCTCTGCAGCTCTCAGGACTCACTTGGATCATATTATGAGTTAGTTAATACCCATCTATGAATATGTTATGCATTTGTTTATTAGAACCTGATCTATTTTTCAAAAGCAAGTTTGAAAAGAGAAATGGAGTGTATATTGACTAGCCTGTATATGCTGATCTATGCTGACATCATCTGGTGAGAACTTTCTTTGATGTCCACTTTTACTATATGGTTTTTGCCTTGAGAAATTCATAGGTCATTATTTTCCAATATATAGGAACATTGTCTTTTCATAAGCTAGGCTAGCCCTTCTCTTCCTGCTTTAGTGGAAAGGACCTTTCTTGCAGCAGCATCAAAGGTCCAGCCATACCATGAAAATTTGCCAGCTTTTGTGAAGCACCCTTCCTTATAGTTGCACGTTCACGATCATTGCAGAACAAGACTGAAATACTGATGGGGGGCTGGCTGGTTAAGACTGATTTTAGAGAACTGGACAAAGCCGTTTGGCATGTATCTGGGTAAGAACTTGGAATATATATTGAGGATTACATTCTCTCTTCCAGTGGATGGTTTATATTAAATTTATCTTAGTAGAGCTTTTAATGGAAGGCATGATTTGTTGTACTGTAAATCTACACTTGGTAATAAAAGTTGATTGTATTCAACTATACATGTCTTCAGATATGGGCCTTGCTGTCATGATCCAGACCCTCATTACACCAGGATTCCAGCAGTGCCACTCCTTCCCTTCTATGTCAAACTGAGGCAAAAATCATCAAGCTGCTTAATTAGACTAAATAAAACCATGATTTCTATCCCTGGAATCATAAGGCTGGAAGTTTAAGTAGAAGTGAAAATGTGAATCCAGAAACAGTCTCAGGAAGAAATGTTTGAGAGTTGTCACCCTAATACCCATGGATCTTTTGACTTCTGGGTAGACTTCAAGGGATGGTGTCCGCTTAAACAGTTGGGTGTGGCTTCAGATCTGCTTGAAAACATGCCTTTTTCCCTGTGTCAAACAAACTCTTGGGTGACATTAATGCAAACAAATTAAATGGTAGCAGAGCCTGTTCTCTGGCCTTGAGGCCAACTGACAGGTAGAGCCATGTCCATACTACTGAACTTTCTTAGCCTCCAGAAAACGGAGTCTGAATCTAAACTACCTATTGCTAAGTAATTGTCCCTGGCCTGGGCCAACCCCTGAATCACACTCAGGAATTGTTTGGGATCATGCTACTTAGTATGGTACAAAACCAAAACGGGGCTTTCCTTCAACTCATGAGACATAGTGTCAGATAACAGGTCTATAGACATGAAGATGTAAAAATGATCAAAGGTCATTTTGTCGGTCTTCTGATTTGAGGCAGGCTTAAACATAATTCTCAGAAAAAAAGTAAGTGAAGGGTGTTCTATGACCTCTAGGCCTCCTGTTTCTTTGTCAAAATATTTTTGCAGAGTATTTTTCTTAATACAAGGTCTTCTTTGCTGCAGATTTCAAGTAATGATTTATTACACCACCATAGTAAAGCACAGAGGTGATAATGATGTCCAGATTTGTAACAAAGTGTTTACCTGTTGAAAACATGTCAAGCACTTCACATTGAAAGAAGGAAGGAAAGGTCATGTGACAGGAGCCACCTAAATCTAAGTGAGTCTTCCTGGAAACCCTTGATAGATGATGAAGGGAAACAAGTGCATCTGTGATGTAATTCATCTAATTACAACTAAGACATCTGAAACAGATTCATTGCATCGTGGAAATGTCTACATCTCTTCACTGACTATCAGAAGAGTAGAGAAGTGTTCCTTTAACTTTTCTTCATAGGATTTCTGTGCATTTTTGTCACTTCCCTTTGTATTCTCCCAAATCTGTCTTCATTAGTTCATGTTGCCCAAAGTAGCACACTCTACTCAAGCTGAAAGTTTAGCATTCAACAACTCTGTTGCAGCTTAGAAAAAAAATTGTCTTTTTTGCACCAGCAGCTTCATACTGTTTGTAGTCTGATGCAATTTTGAGATTATCTCACTCCATTTCTTGAATAATAGTGCTATGTTAGCACTTTTACTATCTCCTTGAATTTTCCTTCCATGATAAGACTTATTACTAATTGCAATTACTTCAACCAAGTTCTTCACTCAACCAAGTTGGGTGGGAGTGTTGATCTGCTTGAGGGTAGGGAGGCTCTACAGAGAGACACGGGCAGGCTGGATCGATGGGCCATGGTCAGTTGTATGAGTTTCAACAAGGCCAAGTGTTGGGTCCTGCACTTAAGCCAACAACCCCGTGCCCCGTGCAACACTTCTGGCTGGGGGAAGAATGGCTGGGAAGGTGCCTGGCAGAAAGGGACCTTGAGGTACAGATCGACAAGCAGCTGAACATGAGCCAGCAGTGTGTCCAGGTCGCCAAGAAGGCCAATGGCATTCTGGCTTGTATTAGAAGTAGTGTGGCAAGATGGACCAGGAAGGTGATTTGATTATTCCTCTGTACTCAGCATTGGTGAAGCCACACCTTGAGTACTGTGTTCAGTTTTGGGTACCTCACTACAAGGAAGACATTGAGGTGCTGGAGCATGTCCAAAGATGATCAACTAAGCTGATGCAGTGCCTAGAAAATATGTCTTATGAGGAGCAGCTGAGGGAACTGGGGCTATTTAGTCTGAAGAAAAGAAGGCTGAGGGGAGACTTTATTGCTCTCTACAACTACCTGAAAGGATGTTGTAGTGAGGTAGGTGCTGGTCTCTTCTCACAAGTAACTAGTGATAGAACAAGAGGGAATGGCTTTAACCTGCACCCGGGGAGTTTTAGACTGGACATTAGGAAGAACTTTTTCACTGAAATGGTTGTCAGGCATTGGAACAGGCTACCCAGGGAGATGGTTGAGTCACCAGCAGGATGTGTTTAAAAGACATGTAGATGTGGTGCTTGGGGATATGGCTTAGAGGTGGATTTGGGAGAGTAGGGTTAATAGTTTGGCTTAATGATTTTAAAGGTCTTTTCTAATCAGAGTGATTTTGTGATTCTCACCATTAGCTTGAGAGCTAGCTCTGTAAGTCTATGATTTCTCCCATCAGATATAACATTTGGCATTACCTCTCCTGCCAGCGGATTAAAAGTTATTGTGATATTGTACTACTACTTCATTATGCTTTTTTCCAAACAAACGAAAAAATGTTCACTGAGTGTTGGGATTTCTTATATCCATGACACATTCCAAGACTTAAATTTTTAGCTCTGCCCACTAAGCATTATTTTCTGATAACAGTGGAAGTCTTTATCTTCTCTTGAGAAGTGTTGAAAATCTGTATCTTGCAATTTGAATCTATTATTCTTCCATTTCCCTTTTGTTGTTTGTTACTGTTTGCCTGTTTCTTACCTTTACTTACTGCCTTCTCTTTGCTACTAGACAGGGCAGATTTTTACTGACAGTTACCAGAAAGGTATTCTATACAAAAAGGGACCTGCCTTAGAGAGTTTCAGAATTCATTCATGGTCATGACTGCTGCATGGCATCCTGAAAGGCTTATTCTTCTATAAGTTTTTCTGAGTCATTTCTAATTTCGAGTACAGGACAGACAGCAATAAGAAGGTAATGAGAATGAACCATGGGAAAATCTGATAAACAGGAACAAAGAAAGTTAGAACTGTTTATTTTAGAAGACAAAATAAGAACAAATATGTCTAAAGGTGTATAAATGGACAGATTCTAGAAGGTAGATCAACTCTTCTTCCCATTTCATAGTAGAAAAAGAGACCAGTCAAAGATTTGAAAAGATGAACTGCTGAAAGAAAACATGTATCATATATCACTAAGAGTGTTAAGTGTATTTTTTAGATACTAAGAGTGTTTGTGTATTTTTTAGATACTAAACCTTCATCACAGGGTATCATAAAAGAAGGAGTGGTCATGTACTGATGATGAACATCTGGAGTTTAAATAGCAAGTATTGCAAGAACACACTTCCCTGAGAGGTAGATCATCCCAGATCTTCCTACTTTGTGATTTACACATCTCTTATACCTCTGGAGCTGGACACTGTGAAAGGATGAGACAGCCTTGACACTAAGGATCCTAGAGGTCCTTTCCAACTGTACTGATTCTAAGGAATACGATTATTCTGACATTCTCTCCCTCCCTCTTGCACCTTTATTTATATTATTTCTCTTTGTTTATATTAAAGGTGTATCAAAACCTACAGATATTTTTTTCTCTTCTAATGCAGTCATGCTTATAAGTGCTAATCATGGCAGCTTTGTCCCTTAGCCAAAACGAAAGCCGAAGTACTTTGAGCAGCCGTTTTTCTGCTTTTAAAAGCAAACCTGACACATAAGGTAATTAAAGAAAACAAAACCAAGCCAAAACAACAACTTAAACTGTACACAGATGGAGGAACAAGCTAAATTTCCTCATTGGAAATTAATTGTATTAGACTTGCGTGTATATATCTTGAATTAGTTACTATCAATTAGAGAAGAGAACATTATATTCTAAACAGCAAACCCCTTAATTTGCGGAGAATACAGAGGAAACACAGAAGTAAACAAATAATTTAAACTAATTAACATTTGCTCATGGAATGTGTAGTTTTATGGCTAATAAGTAAGGTTCAAAGAACAAATGCTTAACTGATTGCTTTTCCTTTTTATTGCATTTGCCACCCACTGTTAGCATTAGCTAGATAAATCCTAGAGTAGCAACTAAAACCAGGAGGACCTGAGCACGTTCACTACAGAGTGAATGAAAGTCTGAAAGCCTGTCTTAGTAAACAGTACATTAACTTCTCCTAAAAAAAAAAAAAAAATAAAATTATTGTGGTTTAGACAATTGGCAAACAAGAAAGTGAGGAAAAAAACAACCAACCAAACCTCACTGCAAACCTGTCACCAAACTGGCGAGTTGAAGAATTAGCAGTGAAACTGCAGAGCCTTTAATCTTGGAGTAGCTGGATTAGACTACCAGGCTGACTGAAGGAAGTTAGTCACTGTTTTCCTCCCATTTGCTTAAGTGCTGATGTAACACCGACTTTCACTGGCAAGGTAGCTATGTATTTCTGGTTTAGGTGGGTCGCCATGCTTTGACATCTTAGGGTGGCCTCTGTCAGCTTCTTCAGCACTGGTCAGAGCTGGCCTTCTACTGTGAAAGACAATAGGCAGACAAAAGACAAATTAGTCAAAGAGTGAAAAGGATGCAGGAAAAAAAAAATAAAAAAATGTTACTTCAGCAAGTGACTATATCTCCATGACTTAAAGAAATATAAAACAATACCTGAAACTCATCCACCTTACCTTACTTAGCTAATTATATATCTATAATGTTTAACATGAGTTTTCAGGGAATAAGTAGTCTGCAAGCAAAAGTACTTAACGAGACCTCACTTGCTTCTGGAAAGGCATTCTCTGTGCAGGACACCCGTGTGGCTGCAGGAAAAAGTGGACAGAACTTCATAATGCAGTTGTTATTGCAATAGCTGAAATGGTGACACAAACAGTTGGCAAGTAGAGAGAGACAGAGCCAAGTTTCAGTGTATACGGGTTAAAGGTATCCTAAAGAGAATAAAGCCAATGTTTTATAGTAAAAATGGCACAGTAGATGACATGGATAAATGTGTGAGAAGGGGAAATCAGTTTAGAGCAGAGTGCCAACTGAAAAGGAGGCACTGGAAGGGCTAGAAAAAGGAGCTTCTGCTGCATGAAAGATTAGTTTTTAGAGGAGGGCTTTAGAAAAAGGTATCAAAGGATTATTTGGTCACAGACTGGATGCAAATAACAAGCTAGAGGAATTGCTTCCAAATTATGGACTAAGAAAAGAGAACTTCCAAGCAGTTAGGTGTAATGCTGGAAGAGCTGAATTAGCAGTCAGGGAACTTTAGCTCATTATTCAAATGAATATGGACAACCTTAAAGGTGATGCTCACACAGGGACATTGTGTTTTCCCAGGCTGCATAAATATGCTTAGAACACTGTCCAGTCACCTTCTCAGTACACCCTGAAATAAGCAGTGCAATTTAAAATGTGTGTGGTTCCAACAAGCTAATGCTGAAGCTAAATCTGCAGTGACAATCTGGTGAGATGTGCATTGCAGAATGTTAGTCAGAGCTACTCACAGAGCTAGAATGGCAACATGGTGCTCTTGACTTTATTTTGAGACGCAACAATTGTCAGCAGATCTGCTGTCACTTGACTGACCTTGCAGGAGAACAAAGGTAACAAAAAAACCTAAGCAGTGGTGAGGGAATTCCCAATTACAGATTCCAACATATAGGTCAAAAGCTATTCAGAATTTTCTCTCTGAGCTATCAAAGCTAAAAGACTAAAAGACTAATTCCTTGTGAGTTAATGTCTTAGGGAGCATATTGAAATACACAATGTGAAAAAGGTAAACGAGAGGAATTACCCTTCCTAAACAGGCGCTGACTCCATTGAGAAAAAGTGAAGGAATTCCATGAGAATCGCCCTGGGAAGAGGACTACGGCTTGGTAAAACTGATTTCTCACCCAGACCTTAAAAGGATACACAAAGCACTAATCTATCAGAGATGAATGATCATTTTTTTTTTACCAAACCTGAAACTTTTGACTGTATGTTACTCAGGTTTCACATGATTTTTAAAAAAGCTTCAAATCACCTGGAAGCAGCTTAAAGAACATCCTCCCCAGATACACGTATGACGAGGCCCTGAGCAAAGCCTCCTGAGAGCGCAGCCTGAGCTTTGAGAGGGAGCTATTCACTGCCATCTAATGGTAAACTGGAAGAAGACAAAAATTTGGTTGTGATCTTCACCCCGCTGAAACGTTTTGGTTATAATTACAGATTGATATAATTAAAGTAGGAGTAACGAATATTAATTTCAGTTTTGCCTTTTTGGTTATTAAAAAATGCACTTAATGACCCCGGTTGGGAGTTGCCAAGACCTCAGGCCACCAGAGTACAAACCTGAAAGATGAGGGCTTTCATGACCCTTCTTACTCTGTGGCATGAAAGGAATCTGATGACAAGGAGACCCTTGTGACACTGAAGTTCCTCTACAGTCCAGGGCTAAACAAACCCTGACAAAACCCTTGGTAAGCATCTGCTTTCGTGACCAAGACATAATAGTAGCATGATGAACCTTCTAATTAGTACAACTAGAACAGTTACCCATGTGGCTGGACTAGGAAAGAAGGCAAGCGTGACAGATGACATCTCTGTTTGGGGGTAAGAAATGACAGGGTAAATCAGATGTGTGATGCCTGTTCATGACATCCAAGTTACTGTTCCTCTGTGACTGCAGAAGGACCTCTTTGACTGCCACACTATTAACCTTCTGCAAACTGTAAGGCCTGCAGGAAAGAACACCAAATGGTGTGTTGCTTACTTTCTGGGTTTGTTTGGCAAGATGCCACTAGAGCATCATATTTGACGAACATAAAAGACAGAGTGACTTCAGGCACATTCTCAATCTTGCCTTTCAATATGAAGATGTAAAAAAGACGTATAATGACAGACCAGCTTAGAAAGGCACTAATATCTTTGCTTACTAAGAGTAAGTTATCTTCACTGTTAGCAAAGTTAGAGCATGACTTCATTCCTATGTGATACAGATAAAATTCGAAGATCTCTGAAAGGAATTAAAAAAGTATGGAAAGCTAGGTTTGGTTTTGGGGTTTTTTTGGGGGTTTTGGGTGTGGGTTTTTCCCCTGTAAAGGAGGTAGCATTTCTGCTTAGGGAATCCCCACTGTTCAGACATTCATTTCTGTTCTGCCCATGCCACTACGAATGCAAGAAAGTCCACCCTTACCGACTTTCATCTCCCCCCCCCCCATAAGTATGTATGTATACTTCAAGACATAATGGAAGGACAGTGCTGAAAAGCTAATAGTTATACTCCAAATTGAAATTGATCAGAATCACACAGAACTGTGCACTGGAACATTCCAAGCATATAAAGATGTTAGTAACTTCCTTCCCCATAAGGTTTCTAAGGAGGTGAGGAGCTTTGCCAAGGAATTGCTCCATCACAAAATAGCCCTGACATAAAAACCGCTTATTCAAACGTTTTATGACAAAGTTTATACAAGTGTAAAATTAAGCAGTCACTTATAATGCCGGTGCTAATTGCACAGCTGCTGTGCAGCCGTAGCTCCACAGTTACGTCACTTGCCGTATTTGCTGGAAATTCTACCAGGGGGGATCGGTCTGTCAGATGAGGTGATTATCCCAGATCTGGGTTTTTTACCTGGTGTGCAAAAATCCAATCAACACACAGAGTCGAGTATTTGCTTTTATTCCAGTTCTCCACAGCAAAGGGGTGCCAGGCAAAACTAGCACACCTTGGAGACGTGACCCGGGTCTTGTATACAACGTAGTAACAAAGAAACTACAGTAAGGAAAATGATTGGTCTGTCATTTCATCACTCCTAACTTTACATACGAAGGCAGAAATTTAGCATTCCTTATCTCGAGGCTCCAGCTATCTTTGAGGACCACCCGAGGCTTACCCAGGTGTGAGACCGCCTCCCACTCCCCGCCCCTGGTCCTGAGATCTGGAACCTCTGTCAATCCTTTTCCTTTTGACAATGCTTTGGGTCCGTCCGCATTGGTGGGGTATTCACATTGTAATTAGCTATGGAAAGGAGATCATTTTAACAATACCTATGTTATCTCTTACTTTCTCGAGACTCTGCCTCCTTTTAAGCTCAATGCCCCATTATCCCCCCCTTTAGGCTTTATCTTGCAAAACATCTGTCAACCTTCAGACAAGGTGACTGGCATTTTAAAGCTGAGGAGCAATTCCATCTGCCAAATTTACCCCGAACAGCCATTTACATCAGGACAAGGTGCTGCCAGTCTGATGGGGTTGCATTTTGTACCCTTACCGAGAACCCCCCAGAAGCTGAACAGTCAAAGCAGTCAGGACCAACAAAAGAGATGTGGTTGGTTTGTGTCAGAAAGCTGGGAGAAGGCCAGAGGTACGGACCTCTCCTAGTTTTTGAGGTCCAAAGAGAAGGGATTGTCTTTTACCACCTGTAATGGAGACATAAAGGAGGGAGATATAATGGGAAGGAAAGTGACAAGACAAGGACGGGGAAACACAGGACACGATGGAATTCCGATTAGATTGTCATGATGGCCAAGCCTTTCAAATCAATCTGTGGTCAGGAAACTTTAGCACCTGCTGGAATAATTTTCCCTTTGAGAGATTTCCACCGTTTTCTGTTTTGGGCACATGGGGAGGCTGGAAACACGGCTCGCCCTCGGCATGGGGGTCCCTCCGGGAGGCTTCTCCTCACAGCGGCAAAACGGCCCAACAAGCCTTGCAAGGGGAACACCGCAGCCGTCTCCAGTCATAACGCCTCTG
>NW_008606194.1:42361-68472 GCF_000691845.1 Merops nubicus | reverse complement strand
AAAAAAAAAAAGGTCTCTCTGCAATTATACACCTACACATGTATCAGAGTTTAATAACTGTGTTGCAGGAGCTTTGCCAATACACACATGGAGCAAAGTGTGTAGTAAAGTCAGCATACAAATGAAAAACTAACCACAAGTACAACTGGGGCTCTGACAGCAGGATGGCCACGTGAAGTGGTCCTTTGGCAAGCTCTGCTTTTCCTTCCCAGGGTTTCTGTGTCACTGCTTGGGAGCCTAGCCCTACAAAGACAGCTAGCCTGGTGATGAAGGGCAGCCTGAGAGGAGCCAAGGATTCAGTTCTGAGCTCTGAGAGGAGTTTCCTTGAGGCTACTTCAACAGGCAGGTGTAAGGCAAGGGCTGTTTGAAAACAGCAGCTCGGGGTGAGTTTACTGGGACTTGGGGGACACTTGAGGCTGTGAGCCTGGTTAGGTCCATCTCAAGCTGCATATGCTGGGGCTCAGGGGAGCCAGATCCAGAGTCCTGCACACTCCCCATCCCACCATGGCTGCCACCTTTAGCTTGAAGAGAATTCAGCAGCACAGCCCATGTATTTACATGGGGAGCCTTCCACAGGCACTGGGGTCTGCTGGCCAGACAGTGCACACAGCAGGAGTGTGTCACAGGGGACTGGGGGGTGAGACACCCACAAAATCCACACACACAAAGGATGTGTGTCCCTTTTGATGGGATAATTGTGTCTCTGTGGACTTGCTGGAGCGTGTCCAGAGAAGGGCCACGAGAATGCTCCAAGGGCTGGAGCAGCTCTGCTGTGAGGACAGACTGAGAGTTGGGGCTGTTCAGTCTGGAGAAGAGAAGGCTCCAAGGGGACCTTATTGTGGCCTTCCAGTATCTTAGGGGGGCTACAGGAAAGCTGGGGAGGGACTTTTTAGGCTATCAGGTAGTGACAGGACTGGGGGGAATGGGGCAAAGCTGGAAGTGGGCAGATTCAGGCTGGATGTGAGGAAGAAGTTCTTCCCCAGGAGAGTGGTGAGACCCTGGGATGGGTTGCCCAGGGAGGTGGTTGAGGCCCCATCCCTGGGGGTCTTTAAGGCCAGGCTGGAGGAGGCTCTGGGCAGCCTGATCTAGTGGGAGGTGTCCCTGCTCATGGCAGAGGGGTTGGAACTGGGGGATCCTTGTGGTGCCTTCCAGCCCTGACAGATTCTGATTCTGTTTTAGCAGAGGACTTAGTAGTGTTGGCTTAATGGTTGGACTTGATGATCTTAAAGGTCCCTTCCAACCTAAAGGATTCTATGATTCTATGATTTTACAGGATTCTATGATTCTATGACTTTATGCCCCTAAAGTGACACAGTCTGTATCATTTGTGTTCTGCTAGGGCCTGGAGTGCCCATGTGAGGTGGTGGACGCTGTGCTGGCAGGATGAGCTCTGGGAACAGAGGCAGGTTGGGCTGCATGCTCCATGCCCATGGACACCTGAGATTCAGAGCTCACCCTCCCCAGCTATGGGACCTAGCACAGTTCACCTGGGGCTAAATCCAGCAGAGGGTTGTTTTTCTCTGCTCTCCATAGGACTGTGGTATCCCAGGGCTGCATGTGTGTTAGTAAGGCCTGGGAGAAGTGGGGGGAAAGAACTTTTAATCTGCATCAGCACCCTCCCTCCCTTCCTCCCCACCAGCATTAGCACTTGCCTCTGCAGAGCCATCCCAGAACTGCCCTGTGGCTTCTCTTTGCCTCCTTCAGCCTGTACCTTGGGAAAGGACTCGGAGATGTCTCAGTGGAAGAAATGCCCCATGCTGAATGTCTGCAGGCTGCTCTGCCCCTTGGGGAGGGTTTTTCTCCCCAGCTCCTGCCCATGTGTGCTGGTGGCCTGTCAGCACGCTGATGCTCAGAGGTAGCTCAGGAGCTTCATCACAGCCAGCTCGGCGTGAGGGCTTATCCTGAATGGTTAAGACTTTTGTTCCACTTTGTAGGACACGCTGTTAATAACCCATGTAAATCCAGAGAGCTGGGATTTTCAGGGACTTAAAACTGAAAGAAAGGGCTTGTCAGTTTAGCCACTTCTTTTTTCTTCTTCCCTTTTTTCTCCCTGCATCCCATTCTATTATGGCAATAATTAGGATGACAGGAGAAACGACTTGAGTCTATTTGAATGACTCTATCCTGAGCAGCAGTCCCCACTGTTTCCATCTGATAACTTCCCAAGCATTGTAAAAGATGTTCTTAAGACTGACACTCACTTCAGGAGAGAGGACAAGTCTCCAATAACCCTGTCAGTTTTCCTTTTTCTTAACACCAAGTTTTCCCTCATCTTTTTGTTTCTCATCAGCCGGTGTGTGAGCAGCTCTGTGGCTGGCTGGTGCAGCATGGGGATCATGGGACAACCCAAGCTCAAGGGCCTGTGGTGAAGGTACCAAGATCATGAGGTTTGTTGCCATCACCACCAGCAGTGGCTCTCTGTGTGTGTGTTTGTGTTGGGCAACTGGGCAGAGCAAGCTGTGGGGATATTCTGAAAGCAGAGGGGGAAAGGAAAAATGGTCTCCTTGGAGAAACAAGGTGATCCAGCCTCTTAAAGAATTAGTGTCTCTCTCTTGCCTCTAAAAGAAACCTAGAAACAAATCATTTAGTCAGGGGTGGTGAATAACCTCCTCACTGTTAGGCTGTAGGACCCTGAGGCTGCAGACAGACAGACAGACAGACAGACAGGCAGGCAGGCAGGTCCTTCCAGCTTCAGCTCTCTGGACCAGTGGTCCTTGCCCATCACCACCCTCCAGCTCCTGCTGCTCTGCTGGCTGAGACACTTCTGCATGTGGGCATCACAGAGTAAGTGCCCTCCTGAGACACCTCAGTGGGACCTGGGCACCTCTGAGAGCAGTTGCTAGCCCAGTTTGACTAGTAGGCTGGAGAAGATGTGCTGGTGAGGACACCTCCTGTGGCTGGTGTGGCTGGCTGGACAGCTGCTGCCTGCCTGGGTCTTAGGGGGGTTCAAGAGTTGTTTCGTGGTGCTGCTTTGATGCCTCAGCAAGTGGATTTCACTGGCTGCTGTTCAGCCTGAGACCTCCTGGGGGTGGATGAGTTGAAGGAAGGAGTGACTTGTCAGTCTCTTCAATCTCTTTTTCTTTTGGCCTGTCTTTAGGATACAACTGATGCAATTTCTGTGTCCTACTAGTCCCTTTAGCACATAAGCAACATTTGCATCTCTCAGAAGGTGATCTCTCAGCTACTTGAAAGCTGATTTTTTTCATTGGTTTTGAGGATAGGAATTTTGGCTTAAAAGTTTCTGGTGCTAGGACAGTAAAGTCACAGCTTGAAGAACTATTGCTCCTCAGTGTTCTGGAGCTGGAGTCAAGATGAATGTAATAGAGTTAAACTGGTACAGTTACCACAGCCATGGAAGGCTGCAGGAGGCTGTAGATTATAGTGGTTTTAGCCTCTCAGGTGGGCAAAACTCAAGATATTGGGTCAGCTCAAAGGTCTCTCTAGTTGGTATTGTGTCTCTGCCTGGGGTAGAGGCACAGGGGAGTGCACAGAGAGCAGCACGTGCAGGGAGCTGAGCCTGCCCTGTCACCTCCACCAGCAGCCTGTGCCTCAGAGGCTGCCACCAGTGCAGGTCACTTCCAGCAGCTCTGCTGTGGTGGCCAGGAATGATCTAGTCTGAGGTGACTTCTCTCTGGAAGTTCATATCACTTCTCTCTGAATTGGTCCAAGTGACAGAGGCATCCCCTTTTCCTGAATAAAACCAGGTGACTATGAAAGGGAAGTGTTTGGGTTCAGTTATGGCCCATGAAGTCTGAAGTCCACCCTGGCACTCCTGAATTTGAAGAACTGAAGCTTCTTAGATTGTTTCTGGGCTACTTTCATTCCATGCAGAAGCCTGTGTTGGGACTCTGGGCTTGTAACAAGGGCCCAAGGGGACTAAACCTCCCCAGGAGTGCAGGTCAGGGCTGGGCTCTGGCTTCTCCTGCAGGACTAGTGTGGGCAGGGGGCAAGCACGACAGAACTCTGATTCCTTTCTTCCCCTTTGCCCCTTAGAGAAGCTCCAGAGCATCTGGACACCCTGCTCCTCAGCACTGACAGCCAGCGTGTGCTGTTTCTCTTCCCAAGTCAGTGCATTATGTGGCAATTACTTACTGTGTGTTTCTCCTCCCTTTCTACATAATCTCATTTTAATGTGCGTGTCACAGTTTTAATAAACCGGAGTTCAAAGGATGCGCAATTATACAAATCCTTCATTTCACACATGAAAAGCCTGATTTTAAAGCTGTCAGCAAAAAAAAAGAAGCGTTTCTTTGATTCACTTCTCACTGCAATTACCTAATGTCTGTTGTGGGTTTCAGGAGAGCAGGACTTGAGCTGGTGTAAATCAGCAGAGTGCTTTTGATTCCGGCATCTTCCACCGGTGGCACGTTTGGCTCCCAAGGTGGATTCCTGCAGCTCTCTAGATAAGAAATGAGGTTGGGAGTTTATCCACAGCCAAAATGAGAACAATGATGGTTTGTTTACACTTAAATATATATATATATTTGGAAAAAATCATACCCCAAAAAATGAGAAGGTGAGAGACCTGGTTCTCTAGGATTTCATGGTTTCTGTAGCTGTTGCCAAACTTGTAAAATGAGGAAAAAATACATGAGGTATTTTTAATGCAGAAACACGAGGGAGGGACAGTATTGGGCATTCAGCTGGAAGTTGTGGGGGGTGCCCTCTTCCTGACTCCTGGAGCTAGTCCTCCTGACCTTGGTTCTGGTTTCACCAGTCGCCTTCAGTCCCATCTGCATTAGAGGCAACGCAAGACTCTGGTGTAAAGTTTCTTTCCTCATGTCTGGAAAGTCCTTGAGCAATCTGCAGGAGTCTGTTTCACCCTTCCTTGACCTTCTGGGAGCAGAATGAAGTGCCAAAATCACAGCAGTGTTAAAGAGTTCACTAAAAGAATTGGCTGGGATTGATCTATTGAAAATTCCTTGAAGACACAACACTGTGGAGCTCACTCTGGTAGCATTTGCAGAGTACTTTGAGGTCCTCTGCTGAAAGGTGATAGTGTGAGTGCAAAGCATCACACATTTGAGTTCCTTTGGGGTGAAAGCCACTGTGTAGGCACCCTTGCAAGGGGTGAGATCTTGTGAAATCTCCATCCACGTCTGGGGGGAGCATCTTTAACCCCAGGACCGCAGCGCAGGCATGGATTCAGCTCCAGTATTGGTGATTATAACACTCCACTGTTTTTTTCAATAGAGTCTTTCACTTGACACGATGGGTGGCTGTTCTTAGAGGGCTTTACTGTAGCTGGGCTAAGGGACTGGAAGAAAACTCAGCCCTGACATCTGCAGGAGGCAAGTGGGGGGGTGTGGGGTTGATCCCGGGAGCGTTTCCCTCTGCACAGAGATGAAATGATTTTGTGCAACCCTTAGTTAAAAAGTAAATTGGCTAAATGGCTCCACTCTCATTATCCCTCTGCAATAAGTGTCGTGGCTGATCCTGTAATGCCCCTCCTCTCCTTTTTTGTTTAAGTAAAGGATGCTGCTGCGGAGGCATAATTTTCATAAAAACAGTCTGAGGAAAAGGAAAAAAAAGCCACAAAGGCAAAAATACCCTGCAGGACCTTTTGCATTCACCCAAAGAAACAACATTTCAAATTATGCAAAATGATGAGAATTCTAGTTCTGCATTAAGGGAAATTACAGCACAATGCAGAAAATTGGAGGTGGTAGCATTGATATGGAATTACAGAATAAGAGAGTACTGCCTGGAGTTCAGTGCTTTTAATTTTCATGCTGCTCTTTCTTTTCTGTTTTTTTGTTCTGCTTTGTCTGTGCATAAATGGAGACAGCCTTAGTCTAGGTGGAAAGTTCTCTCACATAGGAAGTGTATCCTGAAAGAGTTGCCTGTGTTCAGAAAGGAGCCTGGACTCTGAGGACAGCCTCATGCTGTGTGTGGTGCTGCTCAGGGCTCCCCCCAAGCACGTCACCAGGACCCAGTCTGTGGGAGAGACCCAGCACAGCCTGGCTCCCAGCGTTGGCATGGAGGTGGTTTGGACCTGGTTTGCTTTATCCATGCATCAGGAATGCAAAGGACACAGGATTCAATCCTCTACCTGCTTCTCCATGGGAAGAATTCCATCTCTTCATTTGAGACCTTAAGTCACAGGCAGGTTTTATTCTCCTGTACTCAAATTAAAGCACCAAATTTTTCTGCTGTAGGTGGGATGATGCCTCAATGAAAGCACCAAATGCTGCCTGAGCTGACCACACAGGGAACCACAGCCTCCTTTTTGTCTTCTGGTCTGGTTTGGCCAGGCAGGAACTCATAAGCTGCTTCTTCAGAGCACTGGTTCCAGTTGTGCACGCCTGGGAACAGGCTGGTGACTGGTGTGTGTTCGTGGGCAGAGAGAAACCTCTACCTGCTGGTGCCAGGTGCAGGCCTGGGCTCCTCCTCGGGGTGTTGGTAGGACACTCAGTCTTCTGCTGGAGTAGATAAAGATGGAATGAAGATGCCTGTGAAGGAGGGAGGGGTTTGGGTGGCTCTGTAAATCAAGACAAACTGGACTGCATGCCTGTTTGCCTTCCCCCAGGCCAGGAGAGAATGGATTTAAGCCTCTAACGTTGTCAGCTGCTCTTTCTCCTCTCCTTCACACCCTCTCCTTAATTCCTGTGCTTATCGATGGCTGTGCTAACACAGACACACTCTGGTTTTTGAACTGTGGGGATGGTCGGGTGACACTTAAATCAATATCCTGTGGCAGTTTTATTTCCCCAGCTTTAGACCCAATCTGTCCATTGTGCGAACACCGCCGGTGACTGAAACGAATGCAAGGATTTATAGGTGCATCTTGTGAGTGCTGCTTCCTTTAATCATGCCAAATAAAGGAATTCCTGCCTCATGCAAAGCAGGAGTGTCAGCTGGTTAATGGGAAGATACTTAGCAGATGCAAGCTGCATGAATCCTTCATTTAAACGGCCGCATTTACAGCCTCAATCGGACAAAGGAAACTGCGGAGCCGCAAGAAATAAAGGCTGCCAAAAAGAGAGAGGAAATATCCTCCAGTAGGTACACTCTGGCAGGATGAGGGTAATTTTCATAGTCTGTAGCGTAACAGTGCAATATTTTATTTGTCTCTCTGCCTTTGCTGCAGCCTGGTGCCACATGGTGGCCTGGCTGTGTGGGGATGTTGTCAGGTGGTGCAAAGACCGTGGTGCCAGTCGCCCCCTCAATAAGAAATCTCCAAGGTGCTGTTGGGATTACAGGGGAGGTGTGAACATTAACTCTGTGGCCAAGAGATCTGCAGCTTAGCGTGCAAAATGTGCAGATCTTCTAGGCTCTGTCGGCAAGGAGATGCCCTTAATGTTGACTGCTCTCTCATAAACTGCAGTCTCTTGTGCCAGGACAGTCAGCAGGAGCTGAGGACCATCTTTTTTGCCAGGACATGCTAACAGATGCATCAGCAGGGAGCTACTGAGGTACTCAGCCTGTGACTGTGTAAATAGTCAACTCCCTCCTGGTGAAAAGTAATTATTCTTTTGACAGTCTTCCATATTCACTCCTGAAAGCCAAGAGAAGGGGTGGTTACAAAACGCAAGGGGTGTCAGAAGGGACATCCAAATTCACAAGCTGGATCTCTTTCAAAGGATTGAAAATGAATTTGCAAAAGGACCAAGATGCTGAAATGTTCTGATGATTTTTCTCCTTCAATGGAAGAACTGAAGATACCTCAGGTGTACCAAAACCTGCTCTTCCTCAAACACATTTCTCAGAGCCCTTCAAGTAATCCTTTGGTATATCCAACAGTAAACCCCAGCTACAAATAATTTATGCAATACCTGAGGATAAAAAGTGTTCTATCAGTGTGAGTGTACAATGTAAACAATCATTAGGATATATTCACTATTGTGCTGTCTGATCTCCTGACGAGCCACTTTAAAAACACTGAGCCTGTCATCTTCCAGGAAATCAAAAGCTCATTTAAATACCAGGATCCACTGAGAGCAGTTCAAACGACCTGACAGAAAGAGGCTCCCTCAGCCAGGGAAGGATTAAATCCACCGTGCAGCATGTGCTTTGTTTGACAAGTGATAATTAACTGCTGACAATGTAATTTTAGTTTCCATGCAAACTTGTTTTTCATTAAAAACTAATCAGGGAACATTGGCACGGGGCGGGACAGCCTCCTGCAAGGCAGGAACGTGCACAGTTCAGTGGCTCTGCTGACACAGTTCCCTCATGCTGAACGTGTATCCTGGGGGGGAAAGCGAAGGGTCAGAGCTGCTTCCCAGCAAAGCTGGAGCTTCCTTATCAGCTCCCAGGGCTTTGGAGCTGATGCAATGCCCCAGGCAGTGCTCTTGATAAGGAGGTGCTTTGTCAACTGCACTAATTTTCACACAGTGCAAACAGAGGGACTCCAGACAACTCAACAGCCCTTCCCTTCAGAGGGGGAGGTTTGGCTCTTTCCAAGAATGATCATGAGTTATCTTCTTTTACAGTAGACCAGGATAATATCTTACTGTGCTTGTTCCAGAGAATTCTACCCACAGTGTAGTGGGGCAAAATAAGAAGGAAGTGAGCTGCCTTTCCATGGAGAGGCTGGGGTGCACCTTGCATGGGAAGGTTACCATCCAACACACCTCAGAGCTCCAGCTGCCACAGGGGAAAACGGGCACCTCAGAGACCACCCTGAACCTTCAGATGACTGCAGAGCTCGTTATCCTTTGACTTAACTTTAGAGCTGTATCTGCTCCTGGGTCTCTAGTCTGCCTGCCTCAAGGTGGGAAGCAAGAGGTGTGGATAGAGCTGCTCCTGCCTCCTTCCTGATCCTCTCCTTGCTGCTCACAAGGTGTCCTGTGTATCAAAGAATAACTGGCCTGCTCCTCTGAGCACCAGAGCAGAGTCACAGCACAGACAATCCCTTCTGCTCCTGGCTGCTGCTGCTGCTCACTCAAAAAAGGGAAAGAACAACATTAGGGTAATGTAGGAAGTCAAATTACTCAGATCATAGAGAGAGGCTGTGGTGGAGACCTGGAAAGAATCAAAGACTCATTAACTTGCAGATTTCACCTCTAGACACTGCCCCTGCCATTTGGGTTTCCAAATGTGTGAGTGTTGCTGTGATAAATTATGATTCTCAAAGGTTAATTTTTAATAAGGCAGTTAATGTATGTTACTTAATGATTATTAAAAACATCTTTGAGGTTTACCATAGAATAGGTAATTACCTTCTCCAGAACAGTTACAACAACACAGCACATTCTTGTCTTCAGTGACTTGCTGGTGTTTGTTTAACCTATAATAACATTCTTCTTAAACCTAAATAAAATGGGCACAACTCAAGGAGTCACAGCACATTTCAAGGAAAACAGCTCTGGCTGAACTGAGTTTCTTTGCATTCCAGTTATAGCTGCTGCCCCAAAACTCTTGAGGTCCACCAGAATCTACTCATGAGCTGCAGAGACCAGCAGCTAGGCTCAGTACCTGTTAGACTTAAAGTTCAGTCTTTCCTCCACTATTTTGTCTCGTGGTGACCCCCATCCAAAGCTGGCAGTGAAACCATGACAGCCTAAACTAGCTGGTGTGGTGTTGCCTGAAGTTTCTCAGCCTGAAGTCTTCCTGAGTTGTTTTTTTCTTTCCCCACAGTAGTATCTCTTTCATGGATGATTTGTAATAGAAGTTTCATTATAAGATCACAAAACACTGGGGAGTACATTAATATGGTTCAGTGTGTAATCCAGTCTAATATCATCCAAAAGAATTGCATTTTTGCCTGCAACTGAGGCAGCAAATAGGAGCTCCTTCTTTTTCTGTATTAATATCCATAGCTGAGTTAATACTTCCCTTCCTGCAATCGTGTGTAAATTTGACAAAATGAGCAGGCTGATGGATGTGGATGCAAACAAGGGGCATAGGTGGGAGTTCTTGGGTCCTTCATATTGTATGGACACATGTCAGTGTGTCAGTTGGATGAGGTTGAACAAGGCCAAGGGTCCTGCCCTTGGGTCACAGCAGCCCCAGGGAATGCTCCAGGCTGGGGGAGGAGTGGCTGGAAACTGCCTGGGGGCAAAGGCCCTGGGGGGGTCCCAGCCACCTGAACATGAGCCACCAGTGTGCCCAGGTGGCCAAGAAGACCACCAGCACCCCGTTGCCACCCGTGGGTCAGCACGAGTGTGTCCAGCAGGAGCTGGGCAATGATCGTGCCCCTGCACTTGGCACAGCTTGAGTATTGAGGTCAGTTTTGGGTACCACAGCAGAAGAAAGACCCTGAGGGGCTGGAGTGGGTCCAGAGAAGGGCAGTGAAGCTGGGGAGGGCTCTGGGGAGCATGGCTGGTGAGGAGCAGCTGAGGGACCTGGGCTTGTTTAGCCTGGAGGAGAGGAGGCTGAGGAGAGAACTTATTGCTTTCTACAACTCCCTGAAAGGAGATTGGTGGGAGGTTGGTCTCTTCTCCCAAGGAGCAAGTGATAGCACAAGAGTCAGTGGGCTGAGGTTGTGCCAGGGGAGGTTTCAACTGGATGTTAGGAAGAATTTCTTTCCTGCCATTGTGGCGAGGCCTTGGCCCAGGCTGCCCATGGAGGTGGGGGAGTCCCCATCCCTGGAGGGGTTCAAAAAACATGTAGAAGTGGCACCTGGGGACATGGTTTAGTGGCCATGGTCGTGTTGAGTTGATTGTTGGACGTGATGATTTTAGAGGGTTTTTTCCAACCTTAGTGATTGTATATATATATTCTGAAGAATATTGATCAGCCATTGGCTCCCTCACATCTATGTGACTCAAAGAGCACTCCTACTGCACAAGCTAATGTTGAACCTGCTTGTCTCCATATGAACAAGTGTTAAATTGAGGACACACACCCATTCCTGGGGCCGTGTTGAGCCTGAGGGTGGTCACTGAGCCCACCCTGGGTTCTGCAGCCAGCTAGGCTGCTATCGATCTGCTGGGCTCTGTGACTGGAGAGCAGACATACCCCTTGTCCATGAATGATGAAACACTTTGAGATTCTCAGCTGGAAAGCACCCAAGAAAGACTTAAAAGGTTTCTTGGGCGTCTTTTTTTGGTACCAGAATTTCCACTCCTCCTTCCTAAACTGCTTCTCTTCTCTCTAATGCAAATCCTATCAATCCACAAGCTGTCCAGACCAACATTCATACAGTTTGTTTGTATTGATTCACCCTTGTACTGTAAGAACTCCAGCAATACATCAGGTGATCAGGGAAGACTTTATTCTGTCCTTGCTCTAAAAAAAGCAGAAACAAGTTTTAAATTTCTCATATTCTGTGGCAATAAAAAAAACTCAGTTTGAATTGTAAGCCAAAGATGCTCACTTGACAGATGGATTCCTGGCTGTGCTGCAGCGTTTGAGATGTGCTCAGACTCACCAGATTGCATCCTGTTGACTAACAGGTTCTTACTTGGATGCCTTGGGACCAAGAGATATGGAACATGATATTTAAGGATCGCTGAGCAGGAACAAGGCTGCATAAATCTAATTAGCAGCAGGCAGGTAATGCTGCTAGACGAGCCTCCAGCAACTGTTTACTGCAAGGTATAAAAGACAAGACTTTTCCTGAGGTGGGTTAGTGAAGGCCGGAGGCAAAGCCCAGGTGGGTGGTTTCTAATGTTTTGAATACATTTTAGAGGAAAGTCTGGAACTCTGCAAATCTGGGGGATGGGCAAGGGAGGTCAGGCCAAAACCTTGCTGGTATCACGTAGGGTGAGACTTGAGGACAGTGCAGTTTGCTTGCAGAGGTTAAATGTGTAGATCCTCTGACACAAGGTGGAGAATTTGAAAACAGAAGGAAGCAAGGAAGTTTTCTTATGTATCTGATTTTATACATGTTGAAATACCAGCAGAACTTTCCTAGGTGCTTTTTTTCTTGTTTGTTTTCTTACCTCTTACACAAAAGTCTCCAGAAAGGTTAAACCAGAGCACTTCCCTCCATCTCAGTATCCTCTGGAAAGTTATAGCTATGTAGGCTCAAGGTTGAGGATGAGTAGAGCAGACAAGAATCAATAACTGAAAGTTAATGAAAGTTGAGAATATTTGAGATTGAAAACCCCAGCCCAGACTGACATGTGAGCAGCAATTATGTCCCTGTCACAAGCTGCCATTGCAAGGGGAATTTCTTCTGGTCAAAGCTCCAGCTTGCTCACTAAGCTTTTAAAGCTTTACCTCCTGAGATGCCCATGGTAGTCAAACCTCTCCTTCTGTAGGATCCACCAGCAGAGGGGATCACAATTCTTGCTCTTGCCCATCCTCAACTCAATTAATATGCCTTACAGAGTCAGAAAGATTACATGAGTTCCTCTCCTGCTTGGCCAGAAGGAAGTTTCCCTCCTCCTTGGGCAGAGATGTCTCCAAAGGACACATGCAATGAGGCCCCTCATCTGCATTCTGAATTTTGATTTTCAGGATGGATGGGGATTTCATCAGAGACCTGGGAAGTGGCACAAGTGTTTATGGCCAGGACATCCTTCCCTCTGTGATGCTGCATGGGACTGTGACACACTGATGTCAACAGCCAGCCTCAGTGCAAAATTAATTTGAAGAAAGATCAGTGAGAAAGGAGTTCTGGAGTGTGGGAAAGGGCATGTTATCAGAGAGGATAATTCACAAATTAAAGCCTATTTTTCATGCCAAGATCTCCATCAGACTTTAGTTTTGAGCAAAGGGAAAGTTTCCTGTGGAGTTTCAGAGATCTTTTCCCGTGCATTATTCACCCTGTGGCTGAGCCAGGAGTCTGGCCAGCTTCACTGGAGGGGTTAATCCTGAATCCTGTGAGAGAATTCCTGAATTTGGGAACCTGGTGGTAAAACTGTGTGTCAGAGCTTTCACCCTCCAGGAACCACTGGAAAAAAACAGTGTCCAGACACACTGCATCCTATCCAGTGGGTCTCCTTAGCAGTACTTAGGAGTGCTTAGCAGAGGGCAGTGGTTTTAGTCCTTGTTTTAATTACAGAGAAGTAGAAGTGGATGGAAACTCAGCAGGAGTCAGGGTGCCACAGAGCAAGCTGGCACATCAGCAGACAGGGCATTTATCATGGTGCAGAAGAAAAAGATGGCATTTATCCATGGCAGATTAATTGCAGTGATTTTTCTATTTGGCAAATTATATGGGAGTCGATTTAAGAAAAATGGTTTCTGTCCCTTTGTCATGGAACTGTGTTCATACTGATGCTGTTCACCTTTGGAAGCCTCACTCTGCTCCTTGCTCTCCAAGGAACCTGACATTTTAAGGGAGGAGAATTCACACGTTTAATGCAATGAACTGGAAACAAAAATAATCTAATTGTAGGGTATCCTAAGGTCTTCTTGCAGCTTATGTCCTCTTCTCAGTACTGTCCTCAAAAATCCAGCCAGGCCTCTGTGATCTCCTTTGAGTTTTGGACCCTTTTAAAAAAATTCTTGCCAGGACTTATGCAAACATCTGGATTTCCTAAAATAAGCAGCAGGAGATGTATTAGTCAAGACAGTCCAGTCTTATTTTAGCTGTCTCAGTTTCATCCATACATTTGTTTCTCCATTCCCTGGTTGTATATTAAAGGAAACTCCTTGCAGGCTTGTGGAGTTAATTTTGTTATTTGGGCTGTGTTACAGAAAATACCTGAAATTAATCAAAAAGAATAAATTGTAGCATACTAGGAATGAGAAGGTATTGAACAGAAGGAAGAGAAATCCTTGCCAGTATTGATATAAAAATTAGAACTGTTACATTGCTTCTGTAGCAATTCAGGTCGAATTCCTGTTGGTTTGGTCAAGAAGTGGAAGGAGATGGAATCAAATAGCCAGTCTGAGATAGCAGGTAGTGCAGAAAGCTGCTGCAGGGCTCTCACCCATCGTTGCACTGTTGTGGTAGCAGAGCCAAGGCTTGTCACTGGCTGGAGCTGGTGTTGAAATAAACCCTCCTGCCTACACCTGAGTCAACTGATGCAGTAGAGCACAAAGAGCCAGGAATAGGATCCCCCTCTTGGAGCTGTGTCTCTTTGGCTGAGATGATGAATCTCATCAGGGATCCAGCTTTGGCTGCCTGCTACATCTAAACTGGTATTCCAGAGCTTTACATGGGAAATGAGAGACAACAGATGCTTCTCATGGTGGGGGATCTGTTTTGTCAGGCCAGAGCTATAAACACATGGTGAAGCCTAGAACCACTCTCTGTCTCTCTACAGGGGTCCTAGAGCAACATATAATATTCCAAACCAACCACTGAAACAAGTTTATGATAGCAACAGAAATTTAGACCACCTGCAACATCTGCTCCACCCTGGAAATGGCTCAGAGGTAGTGATTAGTCAGAGCACTGCAGGAGCAGGAGATGCACTTGCTGTGGGTGCAGTGCAGACACCAAAGCCTGGAACATCCAAACGTTTGGCTGAGCCATGAGGTTGTAAGAGATCAGAAACATCTTTGTCTCAGCTGGTGGCAGGCAGTGGACAGGGCCACCTGATGCAGATATCTGGAGTATGCCAGGGCTGTTTGTTCAGCCCAGGGCCTGCTGCTGGTGACCCTCCTAGGTTCAAGTGGGGAGCAGATTTAGGAGCAGACAGGTTCTCCTGGCAGTTTGATGCCATCCTGGCCTCCCTCTGTCTCACACGCCTGTGTCCTCTGAGGCCTGCTCTGCACAGAATGTGTTTTTCTCTGGTTCCTGGAGAAAAGGTATGGGCAGGAGGGGCTGCAGGAGTCACACGAGCAGCACCTTGCTCCTCACTGTTAGTTTTCCAGGGTGCTCCTTTGGCCCAGATAGAGGAGTGCTGCAGATGAAGCTGGGATGGGACACCTTAACTATGCCCTAGTCATCCAACAGGTTGTGTGCTCTAATCTCCTTATAACATGGAGAATTAGTCTTGAGGGAACCCCCTTTTCCTTCTGTTGGCTGTAATGAAAATCAAAGGCAGCTAGCACAGAGCTGGATGTCTCTGTCTCAGTGCCTAGGTCAGGGTGGATGTGTCAGGCTGTGGTGTCCACGTGCACACCACCAGCATCAGATCCACCCAGGAGGGAAAGGGAACACAGTGCACAGCCCTCTGCTGTGATGAGAAAAAGCCAGGGCTGTGTCCCTGTGTGCTAGTGAGACCCCTCTGTCCTGGCGTGGGGACAGTTTGGGACAAAGCCCCCTGGTGCTGATCCACAGGTAGGTCTGGGTCCACTCCCTGTGTCACCTGAATCCCTCTGACCTGTGAGAAGTGGGGTAACATTGCTGGTTTTACTCAGGTCAGATATTTCATGAGGCTGGGAGAGAAGTGTGAGAGGAAGAAGATAGCCACTGACAGAAATAAGTGAGATGTGCAGGCAAGGAGAATGTGTTTTCTTTCTCTGCAGGCTGTCAGAAGTGATTGCCTTGGCTTGGATCAATCCAGGCAGACTTCATAACCTGCACAGAGGAGTTGGTTAGATTTATTTTCTTAGCTTGCTTGTTCAAGCCTGTTATTAATGCCCTCGTCAGTTCGACTCACTGGAAGAAAACATACCTTCTTAAAAGAGTTTTTAGGCTGCAAATAAATGCCTCATTAAGTTAAACATATTAACCTGAAAACAGTATTTATGTCAACTAGACTAATGAATGCTGTTATGGGAAACAGGGAGTGGAGACTGCTGGAGCTGAGCTGGTGGTTTGGTACCTGCGTGCCCACACACTCACCCCCGTGCTGTGAGAGGGGTGAGGAAGAGGAGGGCAAGGTTGGGAGCAAGGCCTTCTTCACACACACTCATCTCATGTGCCATGTCAGGTGTGAGGCAATTCTTTGCTGCAAGGACATTTAGGGAGCACAGTGTTAAGATGTTCATGTGCTGGGATGGTTCCCTCCAGAGACTCAAAGCCACACAGATTTGCCCAGGCTCTTTTGGATGGTAGGAGGACATCACCTTATCATCTGGCAAAGCAGTTTAGCTGGTTTTGCCCTTCCTGAAGCATATAAACATTCATTAAAAAGGATGTTTCTCATTGGCACGTATTTATCCTTGCACAACGTTTCCAAGCCCACCACCCCCTCCTGGAGATGCACTCAGACACCCAGGGTGAATGCTGTTAGCCCCTGCTCCTGAGCTGTGGTCCTGTGATCTTTGTAGCCCTGCAGAGAATGCACAGGCTGTATTTCAGCTGCCTTTATGCAAGGAAACACAGGAGAGAAATCCAGAGCTCAGCCAGAGTCACCCTGGAGCACAGCACGTGGCACAGAGGGTCCTGTGCTGGAGCTGGTGGCAGTATGGAGCAGAAAAGCCCAGCACAGGTCCTGCCCCTGCCATTTGCTTCTGAGAGAACTTGCCTGTGCCTCAGTTTCCCACATTGTTTGGTTCAACTGCTCAGAGTGGGACTAAACCTGGAAACCACTCAGAGGAGGGGCTGGGATCTCGCTGAAAACATCTCAGGCTTACCAGATTAAGAGGTTTACTGGTGACTGGTGGTTTCCCAGCTTCTGGACAGCTGGGGTGATCTCTCTTGCCATGGATCTGCTCCTGCATACAGGAGCTGAGCAGGTCCCAGGCAGAGCTAGCCAGGCTTTAAGGGTTTGCAAGCAAAGAGAAATTCACTTGTGTTTTGCAGAGGTCGGGGACATTGTGCACGTCCTTGGCTACAGTCCTGAGCAACTTGTTGGGTGACGTTAGGAAGCCAGTTTCAGAGCAGGGAAAGGAGCCAGGATCTGAGCCCTGGCGTGGCTGGCACACACGAGTGGCCTTCTGGAGCTGATGGAGCACAGGAATATTCCAGCCCACAGCTCCTGCGACCCTGACACTGAGCACTTGCCCTCACCAAAGAGCTGATTTGAATGCAGCTCAGAAAAGTCCCGTGTAATTCACCCAAATCAAGGCAGAAGCAGCCAGGAGGGGATGAAGAGAATGACAGCAGCCATCTCATACTAATGAGCTATTGTCCTCAGAGGTGTTTAATTGGAGACATCTACAAAATATACTTGAAACTTAATGCATTAACAAGCTTCACAGAGGAGAAATACAAAGCTGTTGATTGGGAAGGGGCCGTGTAACACTTTAACAGGGGGACTCTAAAAATAAGCAAGGAGCTGCTTTGTGCTCCCTCCAAGTGGTTGAGGCTGCGATCATTCCTGTGCCCTGGCAGAGCTCTCCACGTGCAGGGAAGGAGCCAGTAACGTGCTCTGCTCCTCCAGGCCCCTGCAGAAGCAGATCAACAAAGCTGCTTGTCTGAACAAGCTTCAGGTGTCTGGTTGGTGTTTCCTGAAGGTCGGGGTGGTTGGCCACGGTGGGGCCATGCCCGTGGAGCCCAGGCTGGCCTCACACCCCCTCCCTCTCCCACCCCTCAGCATCTTCCCTCTCTTTGCTCTGTGGGAGCTGTGAGCAAGCCCCAGAGCTGTGAAAACCTGGCCTGAAGTCGAGGACAAATGGCTGCTGGTTTTATTAGATGAATCTGTGACTGGAGTGCCAGAACCAGAGCCTGCCCTCTTCCCTAGTGCCTTTCCTTCTGGGCCACGTGTGCCGTGGGCTGACCAGAAAGGCTGGGGAGGGGTTGGAGCAGCTGGTGGGGCTCAGTGACCCATCCCTGGGGGCAGTGGCAGTGTCACTGGCTGCCAAACTGGAGCACTGTCTCTCAGCACAGAGCTTCTAGAGCCCACATCTGTCTCCAGCTGTCACCCTGTTAGTGTCATCATCTCTGCTCATGACCCAGGAGGGGCCAGGGGCTGTTCTCTGGGCCAGACCCCAACTGAAATGTTCATGAGATGAAACTTATCTTAGGCTCCAAACTGGTGTCAGGGAAGGGAGCCTGGCTGGTGTTGAGGTGCCACCTGATGCCAGCCTTTACTCCACCTTGCTAGGGAGCCACCAGGAGAACCAGGCTCCTTTTGCAGGAGGCAACCCTGGGATAACCACATGGGTGATGGGAGCCTCAGTGTCCAGGTGAGTGCACACAGGTCCATCTCCTGTTGCCAGAAGCCCAAGAGCAGCCAGTGAAGCAGCCAGAGATGCCAGCAGAAGGCAAGAGCAGTAGTTTTTTTTGCTGCCTCTCCTGCCACTTCGCTGCAGTGTTTCCTTGGCTGCAGAAAGGTGTTCACCTCAGCTGCTGAGCTGCTCAGGAGACAGTGGAGCTGCCTGAAGTGGCAAAATGTGACTTCATTACTCACTGAGTTACACAACTCTTCAAAGTTAGGCAAAGGATTGCTTTCATCCCACCCTGGTTTAATTTACCCCTCGCTTTCTGTGTGATTAGCCATTAAGTACTTGCTAATATATCTAATTTCCACAGGCACTAGGTGATGTTTTTTTAAAAAAAAATAATAAAAAAAAAAATTTGATCCTTCCATGTAAAATATCCTTTTGAGAAATGAAATAACTATCTCCAAGGCCTAACTGAATTACACTCTTATCAACTGAAGGGAAATAATCCACTTGAAACATGAAATACAAGCGGAATGAAAAGCCTCTGTGAGGTGCAGTGGAAGGAGAACACAGTATGAGTCTCAAACAGCTCTGCTTTATCCATAGGGAAAAATACATTTTTCTTGGAGTCATTCCCTCTTTCAATACATAATGAAGTCTCTCAGTTGCTCACCCTTCCACCCCCCTTCTAAGAGAAGAAAAGGGAAATAATCCCTCTCTTTGTAGAAGTCCTGAGAAGAGGGTTCAGGTTGTTTGCAGCTCAGCAGGATCACCTTCTACAGATGTTGATGAGATTTCTTCTTTGTTTTGTGGGAGAACAATTGTATTCGTTGAATTGTGCTTTGGGTTTTAAATGAATTCACATTATTTGGACTTTCCAGATGTAGGTAGAGGGAAGATGGAGATACCCTCAGCCAAGACATTCTCAATATGCTGCCTTTCTCCATGGTTCTGCTTTTCCATGTAAAAATAAAGAGGCCTGAAGGAAGAAATAGGTTTATAAATAAAAGCCACAGTCCACATGGGTTCTCTTCTGGGAAGGTTAGTTCAGGTTTCTGATTAAAGACTCTAGTTCTGCTGCAGACAATCTTTTATCCTCTGTAATGGAGCTATTGAGGACAGTCAGGTTGAATCAGTGGAACAGCTCTCCTCAGAGTAAATCAAGAGTGAAAATTAGTCCAGAAAGTGATGTCTCAGTGCTGGGCAAAGATCTGCCCAGCTGGGCCAGACAGGGCAGAGGGAGTGCACAGCCCTTCTCCAAAAATGTGAGCTTAGATCCAGAGACAATCTTTTATCCTCTGTAATGGAGCTATTGAGGACAGTCAGGTTGAATCAGTGGAACAGCTCTCCTCAGAGTAAATCAAGAGTGAAAATTAGTCCAGAAAGTGATGTCTCAGTGCTGGGCAAAGATCTGCCCAGCTGGGCCAGACAGGGCAGAGGGAGTGCACAGCCCTTCTCCAAAAATGTGAGCTTAGATCCAGCACTGAGCCCAGTATCCTTGTGCTGCTGGTGGGAACTCACCTGCTGTTACCTGCCTGCTGCACTACACCTGGCAGGTATGAGGCACCCAGAAAGGACAGACACCCAGCAGACACCCAACAACACCCAGAAGGTATCCAACAACACCCAGCAGATACCCAGTACCACCCAGCAGGTACCCTGCAGCTGGTGAGCCATTCACACCCTGCCCCATCCCAGTCCAGCTCCTAAAGCTCCAGCCTAGCTGCCCTCTCCATAGTCCCCACACAGAATCCTAGAATCACTCTGGTTAAGAAAGACCTTTAAGATCATCGAGTCCAGCCATTAACCCTACACTACCACACTCTACCAAATCCTCCTCTAAGCCACATCCCCATCTAGATGGGTTTTAAACACATCCAGGGCAATAAGGTCTCCCCTCAGCCTCCTTTTCTTCAGACTAAATAGCCCCAGGTCCCTCAGCTGCTCCTCATAAGAACACTTCTCTCTTCTCTGGGCCCTTCACCAGCTTCGTGGCTCTTTGGACCCTCTCCAGCCCCTCAGTGTCTTTCCTGTACTGAGGTGCCCAAAACTGAACCCAGTACTCGAGGTTTGGCCTTACCAGTGCTGAGTACAGAGGGACAATCACCTCCCTGGTCCTGCTGGCCACACTATTTCTAACACAAGCCAGGATGCCTTGGGCCTTCTTGGCCACCTGGGCACACTGCTGGCTCATCCCCAGCCACTTGTTGATCAGCACCCCCAGGCCCCTTTCTTCTGAGCAGCTTTCCAGCCACTCCTCCCCAAGCCTGCAGCACTGCCTGGGGTTGTTGTGGCCCAAGAGCAGGACTCTGCACTTGGCCTTGTTGGAGCTGAGACAACTGACCACAACCCATAGAGCCTGTCCAGGGCTCTGCAGAGCCTCCCTACCCTGAGGCAGATCAACACTCCCACCCAGCTTGGTGCCACCTGCAAACTCACTGAGGGTGCACTGTCTCCTCATCAGCATCGTTGCTTCTCTTGCCACTTATGAGCCTTCCTTTAATACTGACTTTCCAAATCAAAACTGCCAAGGCCTCTGTGACTCAGAGTGAAAGGCATAAGCCATCTCCTAGCTGAGTTTTCAGGGTGCCAGAATCACAGCAGGACTTCTGCAGGTTTTGCTGTCTAGGCAGAAGAGAAGAGGGCTGAACAGCCCTGAGCCCAGCCAGGCATCACTGTGCCCAGGCTCTGGGTCCTGAATGAACAACAGCTCGCAGTGTTTATTGTGCCTTGAACAAGCAAACTAAATTCACAGATAAATGAAACTAATTAAACATGCTGCTATAAAAATTAAAGCTTTCCTTGTTTGTTTAGGAGGGTTTTTTGTGAGTAGTTGGTTTGTTTGGTGTTTTTTTTGTGTAACGATGGTTTTGTTCAGGGTTTTTGGTTTTTGTTCTTTTCCAGTGCTGCAGAAAATCTGCAGATTTGCAGACTGCTGCTGTGTTCAAAGCCCTGCTGCAGACTGCAGTGCTGGCCTGGCTTTTAGCCCTGCATGGAGCAAATGTTAGCTCTGGATTTCTCAGAGGCTTCAGAGGAGCACGTCCCAAAGGCTGCACAGTCCAGTCACCCCCGTGGCCAAGTGTCTCACACCAGCCAGGTGGGATGGGGGCAATCCCTGTGAGCCCTCTGGTACTGCACTCCATCTTCCTCTGAACACTGCAGGGGTGGTGCTCTCATGGACAAGGCTGCAAGACTTGGAGTCTGTGAGACCTTTGTGCCCACAGCAGAAGGACTTTCCCCCTGTACTGGGCACTGATGAGGCCAAAACTTGAGTATTCTGTTCAGTTTTGGGCCCCTCACTCTAAAAAGGACCTTGAGGGGCTGGAGCGTGGCCAGAGAAGGGCAACGAAGCTGCTGGGGAAGGGTCTAGAGCCCAAGTGTGGGGAGGAGCAGCTGAGGGAGCTGGGGGTGCTGAGCCTGGAGCAAAGGAGGCTCAGGGGAGACCTTCTGGCTCTGCACAGCTCCTGACAGGAGCCTGGAGCCAGGGGGGGGTCGGGCTCTGCTCCCAAGGGACAAGGGACAGGACAAGAGGAAAGGGCCTCAAGTTGCACCAGGGGAGGTTGAGGTTGGACACCAGGAGAAACATCTTTGCTGACAGGACTGTCCAGGGCTGTGCCAGGCTGCCCAGGGCAGTGGTGGAGTCCCTACCCCTGGAGGGGTTTCCAAGCTGTGGAGATGTGGTGTGAGGGACATGGGTTAGCAGTGGACTTGGCAGAGTCAGGTTAGTGCTTGGACTTGATGGTCTTAAAGTTCTTTTCCGGCCTTAACAGTTTTTAACAGGGATTGCTGTGTGGGGAAGCAGATCTCCCAGATCCCAGGAGCAGTGTCTGGGCTTTGCTCACACCTCCCACAAAGGAATGGCGGGGAGGGGGAGAGCTTAAAAAGCTGCAACCCCATTATCTGCTAATGTTATTAATAACATTCCTGACAGGGGCCTTGGGGCAGCAAGGAAACGTTGCTAGGGGCATTCAGCACTTCAGGAGCTGGACATATTTAGGCCATTTAAAACAATCTCTTTTGGCACATCTGCTGCAGATGGTCCAGGAGAGAAGACATTAGTCTGGCAGACTTGAGAAGTGGTTTGTGTTTGTTCTCCCTTAATGTTGTGATACATGACCTTGAGTGAGTCCTCAGAGTGGTACCTTCTTAACTCTGAGTTGAGGAGAAGGATGTTTACCAGCATTTATTAACTCTTCAAGATCTAAGTGTCGTCAAGATATTGCTAATGAATGTCACTGTGATAAATTCAACCTGCTGCCTGTGTCTGTTTTTGCAATTCTGCCTCTAGAGACTGGAGCCAAGCAGGAATTAGACACTGAAGATGTTAAGGCTGACTCAGGGCTCTTTGTACCATGCTCTGCTCTGCAATTTGGCTCATGCCTGAAGGCATAAATACAATTCCCAAACACTAACAAGCTCATCCAGCCACGCTGAGAGCAGAGACCCAGCCCAGCACCACTTCCAGAAGGCTGATGGGCTTCCAGGAGCCAGCAGTGTCTGCTTCTGCTTCAGGCCACTGGCACACACCCTGCAGCAGTGGAAAGGGCCCGTGGTCACCTCTGCCTGGCACTTCTCAGCTCTCCCTAGATTACAGTTCCCATCATATTCCTCAGGCTGAGGGGAAGGAGCATGTCCAGCTACCTGCTGTGCCCCACCACCAGGGCACAAACACATCAACACCCTTTGCTGCTTCTGAGAGTAACACACTTTCCCTTTGCAAAGTGTGTAATGAGAACTTACCAGACCTGAGATGCTGCTCCTCAGGTTTGGGCTGGAGTCAGCTTTTCATTAACAGTGTGGGACACGGAGCATGGTGGGGTTTAGTGCTCATCTCCAGAGAGGCTTTTGTGCCTTGCTTTCCTGTCTCATTCCTTTCTGTCTTTTTGTGTGGCTGACACGAAGCAGTTTTGTCTCATTTTCAGTCCAAAGATCTGGAAAAAAAACGAGACTGGCATCACTTCTGCAAGCAGAAAGTGTCATTCTGCAGCAAAAGGTGGTCAGAAAATTTCTTGGCAAGTGTCAGCTGTAGCCATTACAGCTTGAGCTGGAAGTGATTGCTTACTGTTAGACAGAGAGCTTTGCAGGTAATGCTGCTGAGACCTATCCAACCCTGCAAACAGCCCACAGGCTGCCCAGGAACCAGAATTTTCTCTCTTGGAGAGTTTGGGACAACCACCAGTGTTGCAAACTGCATTTGTAGGGGGTCATGGATGTGTCACCCTGGAAACCAATCCCAGGAACTGCCCAGATCTACTCCAGCCACACGAGGGGTGGCAACCAGCAGGTAGTTTGGTTGAGTCTCACCCTTAAAGACTCAGTTCTCTGTTTATCCTCTGCAAGGCAATAAATTGTACCCAGCTGCTCAGCAGCTTAAACGGTGCCTGTCTGTGCTGCAGCATGTCACTTGCTGCTTTGCATAATGCATTCCTCACCCATTTCCATATTCCCCTCCACTGTAGGGCTAAACTCATAAATCTGGGAAATTCAGAAGATGGTTTTTTTAAAACCCATTTGCTGACTCCAACATTATCGAGAAGTTTTTGGTGGTTTTTTTTTATTTATATTTTTTCCCCTCCCCTCAAAGAGACAGCTAATAATTTAATAAATAGTTTTCAAGTACTTTCTATTTGGCACCTTTTGAAACAGGGGTGTTATTTTCACTTCTTTCAGGAGGAAAGAAGTTGACAGTTGTATGAACATGTGGAAATAACCACTGAATCTTTTACATTTAACAAAAACTTAGTTGTAAGTCCATGAAAAATGCCAACAGGATTCTACAGAATAACTCAAAAGGGAAAAAAAAAAAAACTACAAAAAATTTAACCAGTAAAAATCAAATCAATATTTTCCCCATATTTTTGGAAACAGAGGCAGTACTTGTTCAAAAAGAAAATCAATAAGCACAGCTAGTACTTCAGCTCCTGATTATCTCATTATGTAGCCATTTTTGCAAGTGCAGAGCTGCAAAGTGCCTTCAGTTAATCATGAAAAAAAAAATCCAAAAGACTTTTAAAAGCTTCAGGGCTAAATGAAGTCATTATAATTGCAGACAGACCTAATCACTCCCTCAGTTCTTTAGCTGTGGCCGTGGAGGAGTTTGCCAGCCCCATGATCTGTCTGCCTGTACCCGTGCTCGCTGCCTGGCTGCTCGGTGCCAGCAGAGCCCTGGGCCACCAGAGCTGGGAGCAGAGGTGCCACCCTCACCCTGCTCCTGCTTCCAGATCACCAAAGGGGGAGGAAGAGCTGTGATTTCATTTGCTCTACCAGTTTCTAAGTGCCTGTTCTCTCTTCTAAGACCTGTTTTTCTAGAAATTCCCTTTTTTTCTCCAGTGGTGTCTCCAAGGATGGCAATCCCCGCCGCTCTCCCTGGCCTGCTTCTTTCCTTCTGCTGCTCCTTCAACAGCTCCCTGGAAGGAGTTAGCTCTGGTGTATCTTGCTTCTGTGGTCAGAATTTCAAAACAGGGGAATTTCTCCTCTTTGACACACTCTGAAATCCTGCTGGCCTCAGGCTGTGGGTCCTCATGGTCTCAGGTCTCTCATGGACTCTGCTATAAGATCAGCCAGATCCTTCCAGTGTCCACGATGGCCAAAGGCTTCTCCAGCAGGGCTGGATGCCCACCTTCAGGGAAAGGAATAAAGCCCCATTTCTTCTCCATTCCTTCTTGCTTCTCAAAGCAGTAATGACTTGGGAATTGAACACATGTTCATCCTTCAGGCAACCTCATGTTCTCAGATAACCTTTTTGAAGGCCCATCTGAGGACTTTCCCCTTGAATGAATCCCGAGCGTTCCCTCTAAAAGAAATTCAGAGACAACCCAAATGGACACAGAGGTTCTCAGGCACCTGCTGGAAATATGGCCCATGTTCTGCCCCGATCTGAGGTGCCAGACAGGATGAATTACTGCTCCAAATGCATCCAGCTTTTTCTGTTCCAAGCGATTGTACAGTGGGAGCCACTGGTGGTGCTGATTGAAATTCCTGTAACCATATTAGGGGAGGAAGCGGGTGCCAGACACATGATCATCCATATGCCCAGCTAAATCTACTCAGAATTGATTAAGTTATGCTGAAGGAGACCTAGAAATCAATCTGTTCAGGCTTGCTTGTGGAAAAATGACATAGTGGAGGTGACACAACTTAATTCTATTTTCATCGCTCTCTCTCGCGCGAGCAAGATGGGCACATTGCAGCTCACATGTCTTCTCCCCAGGTAATTATATTTGCAAAGATAATAAGCTGTCATAGTAATAACAGTAAAATACTTTTCACCAGCCACAAGCCTTTCTGGGGCGTTTCAGGCAACTTTGACTTTTCGGCCAAATATGAGCAAACTCAAAGCAAACAGGAGCAGATCCAACCAGTTTTTGTTTGGGGAGGGACCATCCCTTGTATGGATGGTTCAATCCCATTAGCAGTTCATCCACAGCAGGGTTTAAATGTTTCTAATAGTTGATATTTTCTGTGATTTTCACAGTGCTGACCATGAAAGTGTCTGAGCTCAAACTGCATTTCTGGGATTTGCTGAAATAACAGAATTATCACCAGCTAGATTGACAGAACACTTTTTAGATAAACTGCATTATCCAGCATCATGTCTTAAACTGGTCACACCAAAAGCCTGAATTCTGTATTTTATCTCAGCTGTGCTGCAAACATGTTAGTCACAATAAAGTAGCTGTTCTGTTCCAAAACCAGCATTTTAAGCCCTATTCCAGATGAAACCTGCATAGATAAGAAGCTGATTCTTGATAAAAGAGTTCCTCTGTCTGTGACCTAATTCATTTTGCACGAGGTTATTCCTGTTGTACAAGCAAAGGAGACTCAATCCTTTACAGACTGGCTCCAAGAAAATCAGAGCTACTTCACAGGAGCTCCAGGACAGCTCTCCATCAGTACCAAATCAGCTCTCTGGAGTGGGTCTGCTCACTCCAGCCAGGGACTGGCAGAATCACCTCTTGTCAGTGCCCTGCTCTTCCCCTGCCTTGTGTTAACACCACATGTGCTACGAGAGAAGCTCTGCAAAGAATTGATTTTTTTTGGCCAGGCTGTACAACAGTAAAAACCATCAGAGGATCACTGGAAACTCAGCTTTCTGGTTTGCCCCTTCCTTTGTCTCTAAGCACAAGGTTTTCCCTTCCAGGCAGTAGCTGAGATTAAATCTGTGGAGTATTATCTTTCTAATCTATTTCTCTGTACAAAGTTTTCTTCATCTAGGTTTGAATTAATTAAATTGTGTTTCCGTTTCAGTCGTGAATTCTCTAAATTTGCAGTCCATTAAGATCTTCTGCCTTTGCCTGCTCATCCCCATTTCCACTCCATTTAAAAAA
>NW_008606194.1:41411-42036 GCF_000691845.1 Merops nubicus | reverse complement strand
TCAGATCCCCTCTGAGGCTTCTCTTCTCCAGCTGAACAGCCCCAGGGCTCTCAGCCTGTCCTGGCACAGAGAGTCGCCAGCCCCTCAGCATCTCCAGAGCCTCCCCTGGACTCTCTCCAGTAGCTCCTTGTCTCTCTCTTGTCTACTGGATCATGGGCAACTTGTTGTCCCCCAGTGCTCCCAGGTCCTTCTCTGTGGAGCTGCTTCCCAGCAGGTTACCCCTCCCCTGTCCTGGTTCAGGGGGTTATTCTTCCCCTGGGACAGGACCCTACACTTGCCCTGGTTGAACTCCATGAGGTTCCTCTCTGCCCAGCTCTCCAGCCTGCCCAGATCTCACTGAATGGCAATGTAGACCTAGTGTGCAGCCACTGCTCCCAGCTTCCTGTAGTTTCCTGGGTCCTCCTTCTTGCCATTTTTGAGGTCTGGAGCGACATTTGCTTTCCTCCAGTCCTCAGGCACCTCTCCTGTTCTGCAAGACCTTTGAAAAGTGATGGAGGGTGGCTTAGCAGTAACATCAGCCACTCCTGTGTGGGTACATCCCATCAGGGGGCCCGGATTTGTGGGTGTCCAGCTTCCATAAACATCTCTAAGGGCATCCAAGGTTGAATTTAACATCTTCCCACAA
>NW_008606194.1:0-41368 GCF_000691845.1 Merops nubicus | reverse complement strand
CCTGTGGCAGGCATGGACACAGAGGGAGCTGGGACTCATCAGGTGTTGTGCAGTTGACATGGAAACATTTCACAGGGGTTGTTTGCTGCTGCTCACAAAAGCTCACGAGGTGGTGGAGAGTTGTCCTCCATGTGCTTCCAAGCTGGTCTGACTTCATTTGCCGAATTACCCAGTAATTCATTACAAATAAGTTTCATTGGGATTTTTGCCAATATTTTTCATCTAAAATGACACGAAGACAAATACTGTCATTATTTGTCCAGCTGTGCAGCTACGTTTATATTCTCTGCAGGACTGAACCCATTATCAGAGCTAAATAACACTGATAATAAAAGGGATATCTCTCCACTGCAGTCTATCCACTGTCAACACATGCACCTAGGCAATATCAAAACCCTTCTGTGTTCATTTAATAACCCTCCACACCCACTTTGTTCAGAGGTAGACTTGCTCTGTAATCTTCCAATAGAACATTTCTTTCCACAAAAAAACAACCAGTTTTTTTTTTTAAAGCAAAATGTTTCACAACAGCACGTGGAATTTGATGAATTCATATTTCAGGGAAAAGAAACACTCGGGCTGCTTCAATAATACATCAAGATCCTGTTCCCAGATTGTCAAAACAAAACATTTTTATTTGTATTTTGAGTGACTTTTTGTTTAGAAGTATCTTTGTTTTACAATATAAATACCCCTTTAAAAATACGTAGCCGGCTTGCAACGTTTCTCTTTCATAAAACAAACCACCCTCATTATCTCCAGATGCTTTTTTTAACACTCACAGGACCAGCATTTACATTTTTACCTCTCTGTTGTTCAGACAGACTTGCTGGGAAAGGGAAGAGGTGACTCCTGCCTGGTTTGTGCAGCTCTGGGAAGCCTGCAGAGGAACCTGGAGCAAACACAAGCCGTGGTGACACAGCAGCTTGCCAGAACTTCTCCTGCCCAGACTGAGAGCAGGAGCAGGTCCTGGTGGCTGCCATGCAGCAGGATGGTGCTGCAGGAGGAGGATGGGGGTGACCATGAGCTTGGCCAGAAACCACCTCTGCTGCTCCTCTCCTGCACTGAGACACAGACAGGAAGGGCACAAGACCTGCAGCATCCTTTGCAGTTCTCCATACTGTGGGACTGTGCAAGACCCATCTGGCTTCTTCTACCACAGCTGGAGCACTGGGGTCAGGTTTGGTCTCCACAGGATCAGAAAGACCTTGAGGGGCTGGAGCAGGTCCAGAGAAGGGCAACAAAGCTGAAGGAATTGGGGTTGTTGAATGTGGAGAAGAGGAGGCTGAGGGGAGACCTCCTCCTGCTCTACAAATGCCCGAAAGGAGCTGGAGTGAGGTGGGGGTTGGTCTCTTCTCCCAAGGAACCAGCAATAGGACGAGAGGCAATGGGCTGAAGTTGCTCCAGGGGAGGTTTCCATTGGATATTAGGCAGAATTTCTCTCCTGGCAGAGTGGTGAGGCATTGGGACAGGCTGCCCAGGGAGATGCTGGAGTCCCCATCCCTGGAGGGGTTCAAGAAACATGTGGATGTGGCACCTGGGGACATGGTTTATTAGCCATAGTAGTGTTGAGTTGGTGATTGGACTTGATGATCTTTGAGGTCTTCTCCAACCTCAATGATTCTATGGTTCTATGAATCTACTATAATTTACCCCTCCAGTTTTGCAGCTCTGCTTCTTGTGCTCCTCCTCAGAGCTGGCCAGCAGAGCAGAGCCCAGCATCAGCCAAGGCCAAGGCTGCTGCTCCTGCTCTCCCAGCCCTGCACTGGCCTCGCTGCTGTGCCCTCACTTAGGTCACAGTTCTCTGTGGACATCCCTACAGGCAGGGAATTCTGAAAGATTCATGAGATAATGGGAAATTTCTCTTTATATAATCCTCCTAGAAATAATCACCTTCATTCTAAACTTCAGTAGAGCTGCTCCCCTTCCCCCCTACCCCACACATATCCCCCTCCCCAAATCTGTGTGCCTCTAAGGACAGGACATCCCAGCTCCTGCCTCTTTACGTGTGACCAAAACCTCCTTCTTTGGCTTTGATTCAGTCAGCCTCTGAGATTAGAGCGAGATTAAATATTTTGTGTGTGTTTTAAGGGGGAAGATTAATTGAACTTTATTATAGGTTTAATGCTTCGGCCTCGATTTGCATTTTAAAAGGCCTGATCTCATCCACTTTCAGAACACTGCTTTTGGTGTTTACCGCTTAGAATTGATTCAGTGTTTGATAGGTTATAATTAAAGCAGGCACATTAAGGATTTAATAGTGCTTCTTATTTTTAAGAAGGATTAAAGAGGTGTTAGAATTCATACTTTAAATTAATGACTTTGATTAAACGCGGACACAAGGGGATCCTTCGATCCTGACTCCTCTTCTGACCTTGGGAAAGTCACCTGGGCCCAGGACCTGTTCTCTACAAGCTCAAGCTCTGACCAGGTGTGTTTCACACATTTGGCCTTAACTCCTTTGCATTTTGGACAGTTCTCTTTGTAAAAGTTTGTAACTAGGAGATTCCCAGTTGTATGCAAGATTTTCTGCAGGCTTCAGCCTGAATTGGTGGCAAGTCTTCATCTGTGCTGTGGCAGCACACCACAAAGGGACAAATCCAGCCTAGCACTGAGATCCCTGGGAGGGGGATGTTTTAGATCCATTCAGCACAAAGCAGTGAAATCTTTCAGCTTGAAATATGTCAGCCTGTTTCTCTTCATTTGAAAATGTCTCACTGAAACGCTTCTGGAGTTTAAGTTCAATAACAAACATTCACTTTCCGTCACAGTTTTGGGTGAAAACAAAGTATTGAAACATGGGGATTTGCCACAGAATAGGAATCCCATCTTTTGCTCTGCCTTCACCATATGGCTTCTGCTTCAGACTGAGAACTGGAATTGTGAAATAAGAGTAATGAATTGGGAACAGCTACTCCGTGGAGTGAGGAGCAAATGTTCTTCTTTCCCCTGGTATCCCTCTTCCCCTGCAAATGTAGAGGTGAGGAGTGACTGGTGTTTAGATCATGAGAGCTTCAGCAGGGCTGCACGGTGTGGAGCCGTGGGCTGGCTTTCTGCACACCCATTGCTATGGCAAACTGAAAACCCAGCCTGGGAGAAACATTGACTCAAAGAGCTTTTCAGAAATCAGACAAGCGTCTGTAGCTCTGAGTCACCTCCTGTTTAGGCTGAGATAAATCAGGAATCATTTCTTTAAATCCATCTTGCAGCATTGGTACAAGTCAGAGATGGCCCCTGGGAAGATCTCTGCTGATTCATACCGGGGTCTTGCTCATGCTGAGAGCTGGAGCTGGGACTGGGCTGGGGCAGAGCTGTGTGGGGTGATGGAGGTGTTTGTTCCACTGCTGGGCAAGCTGCCCCTGTTCATTGCCTGCCAGTCAGACACCTTCCAGGCAATTCCCTGACAAAGGGAAAGCTTTGCTGACGTGTAGGTGATAGCTACGTGTGATCTAAGCTGTGTCTGGGTCAAAAAAACCCATCTGTTCATCCTCAAGGAGTTCATGATCAGATCATCTCACTGGTAGAACCCAAATTGCTGGTTCTTGTACACCTAGACCAAGGTCTTCCTCGCACCCACAGCCCAGCCTGTCAGCTGCAGGCTCACGGGGTGAGGGGATGCTGCTGATTTACACCCACTGCCATCATCTGGCACCCTCCTTTTTTTTCCCTTCAGGGCCATAGGCTGGCTGACCCTCTGTTACTGTCTGCCACTAAATTATTCATCTCCAATAAGGGTTGGATTAAATTTTCAGAAGACAGTTGTATAATACTGGAATGCAAGCTAGTGGCAGAGGATGAGTTTAATGAGATTTGGAAAGGGCCTGGCATGGCCATGTGGCTGTGACCAGCCTTGTGAGCTCTGCTCATGGTTTTACCATGATTGTCTAGTTGATGGAACTAATCTTTCTGTCTCTGCCTATGAAAAAAAGGAGTTATTTGAGAACTGTGGGGTCTGTCTGTTTTGCTCACAACCTGAGCTATTTGTCACTCACCACGACTTTTCAAACGAGTGTGTTATTAGATGACTGTTCCTCAAGTTTTTTGTAAAACCACACCCACATGTGTATTAAAAGCAGATTGCTAAGCATGGTTACTAGTCAACTTACTAAGTTATGGTACAATTAATTCTAAAAAGGTATTTGTCTAGTCTTACCAGTGCTGAATGTAAATGTGACTCTTCTGCACATGATCTTTCAGGTCCCCTCCAGCCCAAACCATTCTATGTTTCTGTGATTCTGTGAAGGTGTGGAGGGACCTTCAGGTCCCAACAGGACACTGACCTCATCCTGTGACAGGTATCTAAGTCAGGCCAGCCAAATTACCCCTGGAGGTGCCTGTTTCTGGAGGCAATGCAGGGGTGGCCAGCTCAGAATCAGGCTGCCAGCTCTTTGTCATCTAGAATTTCATTAGAAAAACCTCATCCTTGGGGTCCAAGGTGCAGCTAATAGCTGGCGAGGGGGCGGGGGGATGGCTGGAGAGGCTGACTAAGCCTGTTCTCTCCCCTCACTGCCAACAAAGCTCTGTTGGCTCCTTTCAGCAGCTCATCAGCAGCTTCCCTGGGATTAAGGCTTTGTGCTGGAGAGACAGTCCCTCCACTGAGCAGGAACTGGTTGGATTTGAGAGACACGATCCAACCGAGGGGTTGGGGGGGGAGTTATTAGATCAAAAGAAAAGCTGCCAGAAAATTCACAGCAAAGGCTGAATTTGAACTAAATCTCCCTTCTAGAGATTGGAACTACCTTGATTAATGCAGCAAAGGAACAGACCTTTAGAGCAGGGGTCCCTGGGCTGAGTTTCCCTTTCTGTGCTGTTTTGCTGCTGGAAGATGGGATTACAGCTCCCCTCATTCTTGCAGTTATTCCTAGGCGCCTACTATGACTGCATTTCATGATCCTGTGAGTATTAACTCATGAATCTACAGGGCTGTGAAATAGTGCCCGAGCTTCTCCTTCCCCTCCTCACAAACAGCAGTCCAAGAGAACTGCAGAGTCAGCAGTTTTCTGCTCCTGACAGGGATTAGCTTTGGCTTGCCAATTTTATCCGTGAGGCTGTAAAGCTGGCACTAGAGGAGGATCATGCTGCAGTAGGGCTCTCTGGCTGGCAGCTGCCGGGTGAAGCACCTGGGAAGAAAATAGAGCAGTTCCTTAAAAGGTGGAGGAGATCTGGCATGGCTTAGGGCATAAAAACCTTCAAAAACAGTTTGTTTCCAAGAGGTAAAAATAGGCACCTTGAGATTCTCGGGTCCAGAACTCACTGCTGGGATTTGCTCCAGCAGCCCGTGTGTCCCTGGGGCCAGGGGTAGCCCAGGACCCATGGCCAGCCAGCTGCTCCTGCCTGCATGTTCTGGACCCAGCCTCTGCCCCAGCATGTCTCCTTTGAAGTGGCACTTTGCATCCATTTGAAAGTTATCACAGAATCATAGAATGGGCTGGGTTGGAGAGGACCTTAAAGATCATCTCGTTCCAACCCCTCCCCATGGGCAGGGACACCTCCCACTGGAGCAGGTTGCTCAAAGCCCCATCCAACCTGGCCTTGAACACCTCCAGTGATGGAGCATCCACAGCTTCCCTGGGCAACCTGCACCAGTGTCTCACCACCCTCAGAACTTCCTCCTAATCTCTAATCTAAATCTGCTCTCTTCTGGTTTGAACCCATTACTCCTCATCCTGTCACAACAAGCCCCTCTAAAATGTCCCTCCCTGGCTTTCTTTTTGGCCCCCTTCAGATACTGGAAGGCTGAAGCAAGGTCTCCCTGGAGCCTTCACTTCTCTCCAGGCTGAACAACCCCAGCTCTCTCAGCTTGTCCTTGTGGGGGAGGTGTTCCAGCCCTCAAAAAATTAATAATAATAATAAAAAAATTGCTCCCTTTGAGTTCCCCCCCACACTATGCATAAACTTCCCTCAGTAAATGGTATTGCATTAGTAGAAATATTATTAATGTATTATTACTGGAAGTAATAATAACAGTAAGTGCTATTTAATTATGGAAGGCAGCATTCTGCTTCTGGATCAGCTGCCCCAGAAGCTCCCTCCCTGTGCCTCCTGGTGTCCTCCATTTCATTTTCCAGGTCTCACCAGCTTCATTCTAGCTAGCTCTGTTAGGTCAGGCTGCCAATGGCTGAAGGGGCTGTGGGCTTCATCCACAATAAAACCACTCCAGTGGCAGCAGGGACAACCTGTGCTCATGGGGAGACACCAGCCACGTTCTCCTCTGCCCATGTCAGGTGCCTTTGGAGCTTGTGTTAAGTCAATCCAAACATCCCTGAGAGTCTGATTTGTGATGATGTGCAGCCTGAACTTCAGAGCAGAGCTGAAGCTCATCTTGAGAGAGAGTGTAGCCCCACAGAGGGGTAAAACACCTGTAACAGGCACACTGGGCTCACACTGCTCTGCACTGGAGTTCAGTCGTGGAGACAAGCACACGTGGGCAAAAAAGAGCCAAGAGTTACCTGGAGCTGGAAGCACACACAGCATCAGGTTATTTTTCAGGGATATTTTTGTTCAGTCCCTCTCTGATCTTTCCAGAGCTGCTGTCTGTAGGAAGCACACATTGTACATAGGGGATTTTTATTCATGCTGTCAGGGGGAGCTGGAGTATTTTGTTACATCAGCTCCTTCCCTTCAATATTGAGGATAAAATATGGCATTCTGTGGTACATTCTTGCTAGAGTTCCAAAATAATATTCCTTGCCTTGTTGTTTTTCTGCATTTCTGTTTCATAAACATTGTTTTTCATCACCCTCATGTTCTCCATTCTCCCCTCCTGGTTCGCATCATTTACGCCCTGGCTGGAACCAGTGTTGTCAGTGGAGCTGGTCAAACACAGATCAAACCAGTCTGGGAGTGAGCATCAGGCTGGACTCTGCTGGTGTGAATCAGAGCTGAGCCACCCTGTGGGTGGGTGCCAGTGGTGACAGCCTGGCTGTGTCAGAATGCTGTACCCTCCACTCTGAGGAGTTCCAAAGCCCCCCAGACTCTGTCCAGATGCAGAGATCACTGACCTGTGTGCCAGGAGGAGCTGTGACTCATCCAGGAGTGCCTCAGCTGGGGAGCTTGTGGTTCAGTGGTGACCACACTTGGAGCTTCAACCATTCCAGGCATTTAGAGAAGGAGCTGTGGCAGTGCCAGGCAAGCTAAGGGTGAACCCCCTGTGAAGGTGTGTAGCCTACAGGAGCTTCCCCATCTTGGCAATCAGAACAACGATGGGAGTGGGTTCCTCAGGGCACCTCTGAGACAAGGCAAGCAGCAAGACTCTCTGAAAGCCATGGCCTGCTTGGGTTCCACCCTCTCTCAGGAGCTGCACTGCTGGGAGGCCACTGCTTTTCCCTCCTAGCAATGACACCGAGGAGCAGGAATCTTGACAAAATCTAAACAGAGGGATTTCTAGTAAAATGAAGGAGAAAACAATGACCACGACAGCTTCTGCGGAGTCCATAAATCTGTGTGCTGATAAATGGCTTCAGAAAGTGTATTGCAGGGACACAGAATCCTAATTCACAGGGGGGAGCTGATGATAATGACTTCACAGGTTGTTGCTGGCGGGGCATAGCCAGTCTATTTTTCTCTTTTATGGCTATCTCTTCTCAGGAATGCATCCATCAGGAGAAAAATCCTTTCTAAACGTTAAATTTATTTGATGGCCAGCCAAGTGCCAGTGCCACGTTGGCTGAAGCGTGGGGCTCAGTAGCTAATATATAGATTAACAAAAGCTTCCTGCTCTGTTTCTTCCTCTTTGCTGGAGACAACTGGTTGAGCTGTGGACAGCCTGCCATCCATTCAGAACATCACTCTTGGCTCAGGGGCTGAGCAGTTCCGTTCTGCTGTCTTTCATCCTGGCTCTCTGCTGTCTTTCATCCTGGCTCTTCCAGGAATTGGTAGTGAAACTTTCTGGTGCTTGACTGTGGGCCTCTTCAAGTTAATTTTAGGTGATTAAATGGTAGATGAGCAGTTGCTTCTGATTATTCAGACCTTCTGCCACTGCTCTGGCTGGTGTTCTTCAAACGATACCCCTGGGGATTAGGAAGAATGTTGGCATCACTCTTGTGTCCGCTGCTGGTTTCGTTTAATTAATAGCTCTAGGTTTGGACTGGTCTACACAAAAAGCCCTCCAACTTGAGCAAAACAGTGTTTAAAACCCAGGAGAGTTTGCTCATCGGGGTGTAATGTCCAAAAGCACTGAGCAAACAGCACTCAGGAGCTGTTCATCACAGCTAAAGCTGTGCAGTTGGGCAGCTGGTTCAGCCACCCCAGCAGCACGTGGGGTAGGGAGGAGAAACTCCCTCACCACTAAGAGATGGAAGAAGCTGGACATGCAGCTCTCCCACCTGAATGCATCCAAAATTCATTCAGAATTTTGAATTCAGAAATCAATTAATGACTCAACAATCCTAAAATTTGCTTTAACAAATCATGAGTTTAATTTTTCTTTTATTTGATTTTTCAGGTATATTTTTGACATTTTACTTCCTAATCTTCTCCTTCTAGTGTCTGGTCACCTGTATAAATCTTTTTGGCTGATCTGGGTGGGCTGTGAGAAGCTTCTCTCTTCCAAAGGAAAGCTGAGGCTTCCATGTCCAAGGAGAAGTAAAGACCTGAGGAATGATGATATGTATCATTATCAGGAGACTTGTACGAAAATAACGGTACCTGACAGCGGTAGATTCAAGAAGATGTTTACAAGATAAATAACAGCAACAACTTTATTAGATCTACTGACTTAGCAATAAGAACAGATATATTTTCCCACCCAGGAGATGACATGCTTTATGTCAGCTCCTAGTTTCACGTGGCTGTTTGTCAGCCCTGGGTATGAGACTCACCTCACTGCCTTCGACCTCTTTGAGCAGAGCTGCTTCGGATCATGCATCCCAGATTTGGGTCATTTCCAAGCCCAGAGGAACACTGGTGCTGGTGTCCTGCTCCTGGTGCTGGTTCTCAGGATGGAGCAAGGGCTGGGGTGAGGTAGGTGAGGAGCAGAGCCCAGGGTGCTGAGCCACACGCCTGGTTCTGCTGCTGGACTGGTGCCTGGCCCAGCACAGCCTGGGCACTGCAGAGAACAGACTGGGGCTCCTCCCTGTCCTGCTCACACACCAAACTCTCTCCTAATCAGTCAAATCAAGCCTAGATCTGTGCTCATACTGCTAAGTCACAGTTGTATGACAGAATGAAATCCCAGCTCAGCATGAGCCAGGACTACAAGATCAGAACCTCAGGCTGGTTTTAATTGTTGGGTTTGCTGCTTCTAAAATCTTTGAAGCAAAAGTCAGTGACCTGTCATCCTCCTTGTCAAATTCCTTTCCTTGCTGCTGTTCCCTGCTACCATAAGATTGATTTCTCAGAACCTCAAAATTTCTGAATCATCCTTTTAATTTTTTTTTGCCTGCAGCCTCCTCTTCTCCTTCCCCCAGACTATCAGGTAACTGAAATTATCTCCATTGTGTGGATAGGCAAAAAAAGCTGAAGATTGTTCAAGTGCTGTAGAAATAACTGGTTTATTTACTGCTGCTATGTCATGACAAGGCTGGAGCTGTACTTGCAGGAGTAATAGGTGTGCTTAAATATGTAGTTTTTACATAGCAAGTGTATTACTTGTGCCTACTATGTTACATGGCATTGATTTGCTCTGGTCCCTCAGCCCCTGTGCTCTGAGATCTTTCTGCTCCATCCCATTCTCTGTCTCAGTTCTTTTTCATAAACTTGACCACCACAGGATTAATAAACTTGTGAGATTTCGTGATCACACTTTTCAGCTTCACAGGGTTAGCCTGAACAAGAAACTGCTCTTGGTAGGAGGAGGGTTTTTGTGGTTGTTTTTACTAAAAAGCCTTGAAACGCAGGGAAAGGAGCCTGGCAGAGTCAGCAGGACATGCTGACCTTGGGCTTCAAAGAGAATTTCTCTGCAGGGTCTTTCAAGGGGGGCACAGCAGAATTTTCCACTTTATGATGGTGTTTTCACCACTCATTATAGGCCTGCAGTAAGAAATGTGTGAAATGAATCAAAGTATAACCACCATAAATAATTTCTGGCGGCTCCTTTCAGATACTCACCAAGTTCATGGGATATCATCAGAATTCTCCACCTTGTTTAGATTTGCCTTGTGTGTTGGGTCTTGTGTTACGTTACTCTCAGCCCAACCTCTGGAGTTGGGTAGTAAAGAGAATAAAGTAACATGCAAGTTGATCTTGTGCCCAGATAGCTGGAAGATCTGAACCTGTTCTGTCTTCAGACGTGTTACAAATGCTAATGGATCCTCACTTCCACACTGGGAGGTAAAATACTATCAGCCTCGTTGCTCAGGTAGAAAAACAGTGGCAAAAAAAGTGGGATTTTGTAGAACTGGGCAGCGTGACTCTCTGCAAGGATCTGCAGCTGGCCCCTGGAGCTGAGAGAGCTCTGTCCTGTCTGGCATGGCAGCCAGGGAGGGGTGGATATTTGGGAATATCTGAACAGAAAGAGGGAACCCACTCCCAGAGCTTTTCAGTGGGGGAGAACAGAGATGGGAAAGGGACAAGCAAATCAAAGTGGCCAGGTTTTTAGGAACTGAAATCACTCACCCTGGAGGAATCACAGGCAATTGCCTTAAACTTTCACACAAATCTCTCAGAGCAGCCGTGCTGTGCTCTGTGTATCCACCTGAGGAAATGAGTTTCTTGCTAATATCCCCACGGGGGACAGAGGCTCTTTAGCTCCCAGCCCTCCCTGCTGAAGAGCCATATGAAGATCTTTCAGGAATGCTGAAGCAGGGAGAAGGGAGAAGGGAAGCTGAGGCCTGGCAGGCTGTGGCCTCAGTGCTGTGGCTCATCCCCCTGATTTTATAGCTGGGTTAATGAGGAGCTGTGATGTTTGATGAAGCCGTGGATCGATCCGAGATGACAGAGCGACAGGGACCTGTCAGGTGGCAGATAAATCTCCCTGCCTGGCAGTCCTCAAAGCTCTTCCCTTTCTCCACACTCGCTGCCCTTGCCAGCTGCAGTCCAGGCTCAGGCTTTGAGCTCCTGGAGGTAAAAGATAAATAAGTGGAGGGGAGGCTTCTTAGCCATGTCTGGCCTTTGTGGGAGGTAGAAGGGCTGACCTGGTGAGTGAGTGGCTGGTTTTTGTGCATCAGTACTTAGGACTTAGCAGTCAGTACAGGGAAATGCTCTGTCATAGGAAAAGAGGCATATGGAAGTTTGGGATGAGGCACTATCAAAATAGTTTGCTGTGGTACGATCAGGGCTCTTTCATTTAAATAAAATAATATTGCTGTGAGAGTGTAAGAATTCAGAGCAATCAAACCACATTTCCCAGTCTTAATCTCCAGCAGTGAGGGATTTAATCACGTTGTGTATTATTAGGTTGTCTTAGTGTGACTCCTCAAAGTCAAACGTTCCACCTCTAAACCCCAGAACAGGAGAAACGGAATTCCTAAATGCTATCATTATGGGGAAAGGTGGTGTGAAAGGCAATTCAGCTTCCTCAGTTTGGAATGGAGAATGGAACCAGCAAATGGAGTTACTGGTTATACATGGGTTAAAGAATCTGAAGTCACAGTTTTCATTTGTAGCTGTGGGAGCTGGACCATCTCCCCTGGGGCTTGCTGTGAATCCTTTGGCTGGTTGGAGGAAGCGCTGGTGAAACTCTCGGTTGTGGGAAGCAGGACTTGGATAAAGTGTCTCTAACAGTCTCCTTTTCATGTGAAACCTCTGAACTAGAGCACAGCCGACAAATTCTGAGGTGGCTCAGGGAAAAAACCAGGAGCAGGTTATTGTGCTGAAGAAGTCAAAGCAAGAACTTGGGGAGTGAGCTGAGGGGAGATGCTTGTGAGGGCGTCTGCATTGTGCAGCCAGGCAGGCCTGAGCCAGAGCAGATCTGCAGCATTATTCTGCAATAAAAACAAATGACTAGATATTTTCTCCATGGCTTCAGATTGTAGAAACCCAGAGGTCCTGCTTGCCAGACACCATGGAACAACCTCTCTCCAAAAAGCCACATTGCTCCACGTGCTCTGAGCAAAGACTTCTATTAGTTCAGGGCCCTTTTGCAGTTTCATATTTAACTGCTGGTCTGAAACAGCCTCTGTAGATATAGAGCTGATACTCTGAGAAATGTTCCTGTGCCCCATTCCCCCTGCTGATAAATCCACAAGAGTCTGTGCTCTATCATAGAAACTCTCATGTTTATGGGGGTGGTGAGAGGGAGATTGGTACTTGATGTTAAAGGGAAATATCTCTTGCTAATAACGATGCAAACGTCTCTAACACACAGTTTTACAATCAGCAAGTGAGGAGCTACTTTTAGAGCAAAATCTTATGAGGAGTGGCTGGGGGAACTGGGGCTGTTTGCTCTGAAGAAACGGGTGGTCAGAGGAGACCTTATTGCTCTCCACAACTCCCTGAAAGGAGGTTGCAAAGAGGGGGGTACTGGTCTCTTCTCACAAGTAACAAGCAATAGGACAAGAGGAAATGGCCTCAAGCTGAGCCAGGGGAGGCTTAGGCTGGATATTAGGAGCAATTTTTTCTGCACAAGGGTTGCCCAGGGCTGTGCCAGGCTGCCCAGGGCAGTGGTGGAGTCCCCACCCCTGGAGGGGTTTCCAAGCCGTGGAGATGTGGTGTGAGGGACACGGGGCAGTGGGGACCTGGCAGTGCTGGGGGATGGTTGGACTCAATGACCTTTAAGGCCTCTTCCAACCTAAACAATTCCAGGATTCTCTGATTCAGGCAGAATTGGTGTCAGTGTTATGTGAACATTCGTGGGGGGGGAAAGTCAGACACATTTCAGTGCCTGGGGAGCAACACAGCCCACATCAAGAGAGGCTGCTGCCAGGGAGAGGTGAACGTGGTCCTCAGAGGGGAGGAAGCCAAGAAGGAAGGAGAGGAGAATGTGTGGAATGGGGATTGTCTCACAGCACGGGTGAAGCAGGAAGAGCTGGTGGCCAAAACAAAGGAAGGACCAAAACAGTGTCTTTCTTACTGCACCTTTCTGCAGCTGCATTTTGACAGATCCTCCAGAATATTTTTCCTTTAGTATTTTAATATTTAATTAAAAGCATTATCGTAATAATAACAACCACAAGATGGGGGTTTTTCCAGCTGACTTGGTAATAACTCTGTCCTCAGCTAATAAACTTGGGTGCTGAATATTCCAACACTGCCTTTTAGGATTTATTTTGGCTATGATACGGTTATTGCATCCCATAAACAAGAAGCATCCTGAAGTTTCCATTATAATAAAACTGTTACAATGAACTGCTTTTGATACGGGAATTATGGAATGTGCTTTTGCATGACTGAAAATCTATATATTTAGTTCACACATTTAGATGCAGGTGTTTTTCTGGCATTTTCACATGCAAAACTCTCCTGCTTTGGGTATGTGAACACCCCTCAGTGTGCCATGATGGTCCTGTACTAGGCAGATAAACAAAGAATATGCTATGTAGTTAGCTAGGTAATTTTGAATCCTTCAGGGAGAAAGGCTTGGTTTAGAGATAATGTGGATTATTATTATTATTATTATTTCCTGAACAAAAAGCAGATTTCCTCCATCTAGGCTTGCTCCTTCCAAAGAGTAAGTCTGGAGAAAAAGTAGAGCTTGTCTTATTAGTAACAGAGGTTGAGCATCTGGATGTCAGGGTCTAGAGCCCAAGTGTGGGGAGGAGCAGCTGAGGGAGCTGGGGGTGCTGAGCCTGGAGCAAAGGAGGCTCAGGGGAGACCTTCTGGCTCTGCACAGCTCCTGACAGGAGCCTGGAGCCAGGGGGGGTCGGGCTCTGCTCCCAAGGAACAAGGGACAGGACAAGAGGAAACGGCCTCAAGTTGCCCCAGGGGAGGTTGAGGCTGTCCCTGAGGAACAATTTCTTGCCCTGGAGGGTTGCCCAGGGCTGTGCCAGGCTGCCCAGGGCAGTGGTGGAGTCCCCACCCCTGGAGGGGTTTCCAAGCTGTGGAGATGTGGTGTGAGGGACACGGGGCAGTGGGGACCTGGCAGAGCTGGGGGAATAGTTGGACTAAAATGATCTGAAAGGTCTCTTCCAATCAGAACAATCCTAGGATTCTGTGATACGTTGAGTGTTTTTCCTGCACTTTGCAAGCTGGGTGCTGATGCTGTGGCTGTGAAGGGCACTGGGGCTTTACTGCCCCCATGGCTTTTATGTAGAGACAGCTGGAAAAGAAAAAAGACAGAAGGGAAAAACTTACTCCAGTGGGGAGAAAGGAGTGTGTGGTCTCTGGAGGAATCTTGATACACCAGGTGCCTTCACTTGAGATTTGGGGGTGAATGGAAGTGTGGGAGGAGCTTCAGGGTCTCCCTTGGAGCTGAGGTGCTGAGGGTGGAGGGGCAGCAGTGCCCCAGGAGCAGCCCGGGGGGGCAGCAGGAGAGCAGAGCCCTCTGCCACCACTCTGCCTGCTGCAGCCCTCTCCTTCCTGAGCCTGGGAGGGCACTGGAGCCCTTTGGCCTCTCAGTGTCAGGCTGCACAACCTCCACACCTCTTCCAGACCATCCAGGGAGCTGCTTTCTGCAGAACCCCAGCCCGTGGGAGGAGCTCTGGGTACCAGGGCTGAAATCTGTAGGATCTGTAGGATCTCAGGAGAGGAAAAGAAGAACCTCTCACATTGACTTGTGCCCTGGTCATACGCTTTGGGATGATGCTCATCCAATTCAAAACATGTGGCCTCAGGGAATTAAACTCCCAAGGACCCCCCAGTCTGGCAGGTTGTGCCAGTGGTGGGGCTGCAAGGTGGGTGGTGAGGCCAAAACCTGCCTCGTGTGTGGAGGGTGGGAGGGCTGTGGCAGTGGAGGAACCACGGGGAGCTCCTCACTCCTGAGCTCTGCTCCTCATCCCTCTGAAGGACGAGACTTTGGGCTCCAGCCCAGCAGCTGCAGGATGGGGACAGGAGCTGTGGAAGCAGTGAGCCCCTGCCTGCTGTTGGAGGAGAGCAGGAGCCTCTTCTGCATTAACCTTTCCACCCAGGATTGCTGGAGTGGCATTTTAGGAGTAACCACAACTTCCCGTGAGCTCAGAAGTGGTTAGAGAGCAAAACTGAGCAAGCTGGAAATCAAAGAGGGTCAAAGAGAGTTGCAAATGGGAAGGTGTTGTCTGCAAGGGCACCCCGGGGAAGTAATTAGACCCAGAATTCTGGGGGGGATCCAGCTGATGGCATCAGTTCTTTCTGTCAGCAGCCCCAATTATTGGCTGCCAGCCCTTGTGCTGCCAGTGCCCACACGGTTCCTTGGAGCTGAGTGAGCCCAGAGGCATTCCCCTCATCCTCCAAAGCAACACATCTTAGCAAATGGCTTTAAAGTTTGACACAAGGCTTTATTCCTTTTTCTTTTTTTGCTATGAAATTACCTTTTCTTAAAAAAAAAAAAATAAATCATGATAGCCCAAAGCTGGGGCAGAGGGAGAAGATAGTTCAAGGTTTTATTGTTTTATTTTTCTTTCCATTTTCTCTCTTCTCTGTGTCACTTTCTGCCCAGTTTGAATGGGAAGAAAAAGGGGAAAAGGAAAACAGTGATTTAAAAAGCAGAGGTGTGAAGTGGAAAATAGTTGTGAAGTTGTGCAAGGGTTGGAGGGTTTATGGAATCTCACAATTCCTGCTCCTGCAGCCTCTTTTTTGTTTTCATTGATGCTACCTGTGCAAGCCCCAGCACCCAGGTCAGGCTTGTTGTTGGTGTGAGAAGAAGAAGCAGCATGAGCCTGGTCTCTAGGTACAAGGTCTCTCCTTCTAGAGGATACCCCTGGAGGCATCCTGGTCACAAGCAGGACCCTCCTGCTGTTGAAACCACCAAGACTGTGACCAACAGCCAAATTCCCAGGAGAGTAAAGATCTGTCAGTTAATTGTCACCTGAGGGGCCATTTGGAGGGAGCTTAGAAAGCAGTCAGGGTGTTGGAGATAGTTCTTCAGCTGGAGATCCTGGGGTGTTCATCCTTGCTGCCTTCATAAGACTGACCCAAGTGGCTGCCAGCTGTCTGAAGAGGATTGATTTTTCTCTTAAAAAAAACCCCAAAGGTCTGCCCAGTCCCCTACACGGTGTGTTTGTGAGGGCAGGAGTCTGGGGCGGGGAGTTGCAGGGACTCTGTCAGCCTTGCAGGAGTGTTCTGCAGCCTCAGCAGGTCCTGTGATGTTTCTGTGCCTTGTTTTCTCCTGCCTGGACAAGGTTTAGCACTGCTCAGTCTCCTCTGAGAGCAGTCTGTGGAAACCACCGTGTAATTTAGGGCTTGGAGGGAATAGTTCAATCAATATTTTGAAACTAAATGGCAGGATTTGTTTAGTTGAGCCTTAAAATATCATTTTGCCTTTGGGGTTTTTTTTTGTTCCATAGAACAAGAAAGAACCTAACATGAGGAGGAACTTCATGAGAACTAATCTGGTGTCATTATTTCCACAAGCCATGTCATCTGAGTAAAAAAAAAAATGAATTGGTTACAAAAAGTAGAGATAATTTAAAAAATAATTTCATAATGGAAAAATGATAATTTCTTCCCATAATTTCAAACTTATACTGAAAAGACATATCTTGTGTCTAGCGTCTCTGAGGGGACTGAAGTTTCATTAGAAATTGTATCTTCCTGGGACAGAAACTTTGCAAAATGAATGGTTATGCAGCTTTCAGTGGACTCAGAGCTTTGCCCAGGAGCTCTGGCTGCTCAGCACACCAGGCTGCACTGCTGTGAGCATGGTTTCCTTTCACAGCACCATGGAATCGTTAAGGTTGGAAAAGACCTCCAAGATCAAGTCCAACCATCAACCCAACACTGCCATGACCACTAAACCATGTCCCCAAGTGACACATCCACACGTTTTTTGAACCCCTCCAGGGCTGGGGACTCCAGCCCCTCCCTGGGCAGCCTGGCACAGCCCTCACCACTCTCCCAGGAAAGAAATTCTGCCCAAGATCCAGATTGAAACCTCCCCTGGCACAACTTCAGCCCATTGCCTCTTGTCCTATCACTGGTTACTTAGGAGTAGAGACCAACCCCCACCTCACTCCAACCTTCTTTCAGGGAGTTGTAGAGCACAGTAAGGTCCCCCCTGAGCCTCCTCTTCTCCAGACTAAACACCCCCAGGCCTCTCAGCTGCTCCTCATAACACGTTCCCCAGACCCCTCACCAGCTTTGTTACCCTTCTCTGGCCCTGCTCCAGCCCCTCAGTGTCCTTCTTATCCTGTGGTACCCAAAACTGACCCTGGTACTCAAGCTGTGGCCTCCCTAGTGCTGAGTCCAGGGGCACCATCACCTCCCTGCTGGCCACACTATTTTTGATGCAGCCCAGGATGCCACTGGGCTTCTTGGCCAGCTGGGCACCCTGCTGGCCCTTCAGCAGTGAGGAAGGTTTCCTGGCTGTGAGTGTGCTCCTGCACACACGTGTATTTCAGGAGAGCCCCTTCCACACCCTCCATCCACACACAGAATGTGGTGTGAGGAAGCCCCAGAGCTGGCTCAGTACATACCTGGGTGCACAGAGGGTGGGGGCATCCTCCCTGGCTCGAGGGCAGCAGAGCTTGGCTGTCACTCCTCATCCCTCCCCCAAGACAGAGCACAGACAGTCCTTTGCTGGCTCCACTCCCTGCTGTGTCCTCACAGGAGCAGACAGGAGCTCCCTGGCACAAAAGTCATTCTCTGGTAGGGGCACGTGAGGTCCAAGCACAACTGCTCTGGAGCTCCTGGCTGTACTGTGCTAGCTGGGCAGCTGATAGTGGCCTTGGTGGGACTCCACATTCAGTTTTGGCCAAGAGGAGCAGTACAACCTGGATGATCAGACATCCCTCAGTGCTCTAGGCTGTATTTCTAGTTCTGAAATCACTGCTGAGTGATTCTTATTCAAATTTCACTCACACTTCTTACCTTCTAGCCTGTATTCCTAGTTCTGAAATTACTGTTGAATGATTTTTATTCACATTCTACTCACACTTCATACCTTTTTAAAGTGTATAGGCAGCTCCTTAAAAGGATTTGGGCTTCCAAATACAAGTGATACAAAGCTGGGAGGAGTGGTTTCAGGCTTGACAGGGCCCTGGGTGACCTAACCTAGGTAGAGATGTCCCTGCTTGTGTAGGGAGGTTGGACCAGATGAGCTCTAGAGGTCCCTTCCAGCCTAAACCAGTCTATGATTCTATGGTTGGTACACCAGGAGGTTGTTCTGCCATTCAGAGGGACCACAACGGGCTGGAGAAGTGAGCAGAGAGACACCTCACAGAGCTCAACAGAGGGGATTTTATTTGGCCATTCCTGAGCCTCCTGCTTGGCAAAGTGTATGTGGGAGGGGTGGAACAAGGGAGCAGAACAGGCCCAAGGAAAACAGAGTGAAGTGAGAGTTCTGGGTGTCCTGATGCCAGCCGTGGAACTCTGCCCACGCTTGGAGGTCTGGGAGGGCAGTGGAGGGGCCAGGCACTGCAGATGAATCATGGCAGGCTGATATGGCTACAAATCAGCAGAGCTGCACTCTCACCCCCAATGGGATGATGAAAAGCTCCAAATTGATTTAGCACAGGGTGATCCATCTCACCTCCCGTGCTCTCCAGCATGTAAATCACTGTAGCCATTCAATGGGACATGCTGCTTCAGTGCTCAGAGTCGTCCGTGGCTGCTCAGGACACATCCAGCACCCAGAGCAGCAAATCCATTAACAGCCTGCTCAGAGCAACCCAACTCTTCCTCCCTCAGCTGCTCCTCCAGCCACTTCTCCCACCCACTGATGCCCACACCCCAAGTTTATTGTAGGGTTGGAAGGTTTAACAGTCAACTCCTGGACTCCAGGACTCCCTGGACTCCCTCAGCTCCAAGGAGAATTGTGGTTTATATTGTTCTGGTGATGTTTGGCAGGAGGGAGGTGGTGGCACTGGAAAGCCTCAGGGCAGAAGGTGTGTGCAGGGGGGGTGGATGTAAGGAGGTGGTGGCTGTCACATTCCCTTCTTCCCATGCCTCCCATCAGCTCTCCCATTGTGTGTTCCTGGACTGTAGGGAGCACGACTTTGTCTGCCCTTACCTATAAAAATGAGTCTCTTTGAAGGGGGATTCCCTTGCCCTAGGTGATAACTTTATTTCTGAGGTGTGTAAAGATGAACTACACGTAAACTTGTTGTAGAACCAGTGGGAAGAAACAGGCTCCTGCTGGGGGGGGTTGTTCCCACAGTCAGTAACCTCAGCTGGGTCAAAGTAATCCTCTTTTGAAGATGCCACTGACTTCAGAGGAAGTCAGGAGGCTCATAGACACGTCCCTGTTAGACACCTCAAAGGGGAGGAGATTAATTCTGGTTGTTTTCTGACTGCTTTGCTCAAACTTCCCTCGTGATCTTGCAGCCGTGTTACTCAAGGAGAATGCAAACCCACCCAAGGAGCTCTACACCTGGAAGGGTGGGTGAGTGATGGTTTCATTACTGCCAGTCCATGCTCTGTGCTCACTGGAAGGAGGTTGCCAGCTGCCTACTTTTGCATCCCAATTAAGAAAGGGTAAATGATACCTGGAGAGGTGCTGCTGTGCCTGGGGTTACCCTTGGAAGCTGATCTTTGTGGATGCCCACGTCCAGCCCTGTCTTTCAGCAGGGACTATCCCAGAAGATCATTCAACTGTTGCTGCACAGACTCCTGAATTTTGAAAGGGACATAAAAGTGCCTTGCCTTCAGCAAACCCATCTATCTCTGTGGCTCCAGCACAGTCTGATGTGATTCATATCAGTTCTCATTAATTCGAAAAAAAATATATAATTAAGCTTTGAAAACATTAGAGAAAAATATTAATCAAATAATCATTTGAAAATGTGCTGGAAAATAAATCTAAACCATTTATCTGACTAATGTTATTTGACCAGTGTGAGTGATTAGCTGCAAATTTGGAGATCATAATAATAATTAACAACCATGGGAGCAAACAGGGAGTGCAATCAATGTGGAACAGTAACGAGGGGCTGTGCTGCCCGTGTGTGTTGGATCTGAGGCTCTCATGGGCACAGCCAAGGGCTCCTTGGCACTAACTGGGGCACGAGGCACAGACGTGTAGAGAAAGCTGCACAGAGATGGGGAAGAATAAGCTTTTTACCCAACAAGCCCATGGAAAACAGGCCAGGTGGAGTTTGTGCAGCCATCCTGCAGTCTCCTCCTGATCAGACTGCCTGGCTGGAGGACAGCACCAAACAGTAGGGTTTGTAAGGTGCTCCAGGTAGCACAGTTCACTGGCAGATGGTTTGCAGGAGAATGGGTCAAAATACTCCGTGCAGCTGACAGGGAGAGGCTTCTGTCTAGATTTGTGTCAGCAAAAGCCCTTCGTATCCACGGGGGTCCTGAGCTCCGACCAGCTTCACTCCTACCTGAGTTAAAAGCAGAGTCATTGCCAGGTGCTCACCACGTTCTTAGGCAAGAGAAGGAGGGAGGGATCTCCTGAGAGAGGACTGAGGTGGGATTCATCAGAGCCAGAGGCAGGGGCAGTGGCTGGCAGCCACAGGGTGGGAGAGGTGGGCACCAAACCATGCACCACGTTGCTGTAGATGGCAATGAACGTGAAGCACGCAGGATATTGACTCTCTCCCAGTAATCCCATAACCAGCCCCTTGTTCCAGCTGGCACCCACCACGTCCAGGCAGGGCAGGGGTGCTGGTCCTGCAGGGGGCTGCTCTCTGGGGGTGACACCTCTGCTGTGCGTGGGCGTGAACCACCCCTGGGTCTTGGCATCACGTTGACGTGGTGCCAACAGCAGTGTAAGGGTTCTCCTCACTGTGGCACAGCATTGAGGTGCCCAGCTGGCTCAGGTCCTGCAGCAAACCTCCACCACAGCAACGACAGGGGAATCTGGGCTGAGAGAATAATCTCCTGTCACTCCCCCCATCCCCTGGAGTCCCTCATTGTCCCTGTTAACCAACACTCAGCAACAATAGGGGCTGCAGCCGCAGCTGGGTATCTCATGTCAAAGAAGACACCTTCCTTTATTAACTCTGAGATAATCTCTGACTTTACCCTTCAGAGACACGTATTAATATTCTACTTGGAAAGACAGAAAGAAAATCAATAGACCGGAAAGCTCCGCGTGGTGTTTGTGGCAGCCAAGAAGGATTCATTTGCCTTATGACGCTTTGTTGTGACAGATGGTTACTTTGTGCTCTTCGGAGGAGGCCCATCCAGCAAAATTAAGATCTTTATTGGGAGAAGTCATGACAGATTTCATGAGGGCAGCAGTTTTAGGAGAGGCATCCAACAAAGAGACGCGGCATTTGCGGCGCCTTCTTGCCATGACAAGCTGTGGCAGCTTGTGGCTGTTCATTTGCTCAGCAGCTCCTTGCTTGTGCTCCAGAGTCCCTGCAAAGAGTGGCCGTGTTGGCAGCAGCAGGAGCTGATCCAGCCCAGCTCAGCTCCTGTAGCCTGTTGAGTTCCCACTTCTCCAGCAGCCCCAGGTGAGTCGCTGCACCCGCACTCCGAAGGGGAGTCCTTGGATTTAACCCATTGCTCATTAAACCAGGATGACTTGATGGCCTGTCACCATCCACGCTCTCAGAGCACACAATATTGGGTTTTGCTTCATGAGTGACCTGAGCTGTTCTCTCTTTAGTGAAGCAGAGGGAGCAGCATCCTCCTCTGGACCCACACTCTGTACCCAGCCCTGCCAGTGAACCTGGCAACAAGAGGTGCAAAGCATTCCTTCTTCTCCTGCCAGTTTGAAATGGGTGAGGCCTCTGCACCTCCAGCCTCCGTGCACAGCAGCTTTTTAAACTGCTTCCACTTTCTGCATCCCCTCCTGGATGGTCTCCTATTATTATTCATTGAGAAAATTCCATCTGAATCACGCTGGAATTCTAACCAGTGTCATTAGGCTCTGCCTCCTTCTTGCAGGGAATAAAACAGCCTCTTCAGTTCTTCATCTGAATTCTGAGGTGAGGTTTTGATGGGTGTTGATAAAAATTTGCTCTTCTCTACTGAGTCAGCCCTGTTTCAATATTGAAGATATTATTCAATCCAATATAAATTAATCTAATCTAATCTAATCTAGTCTAGTCTAATCTGTCTGCCTACATTTCTTCCTTCAAAACTGCTTTTTTTGTCAGTTTGCCCATTAACATCAATGAACCTTCCCAACTGAAAGCGTGCAGAAAACACTTACTAAGGAAGCTCTTTCTATTTTAGAGGGGCAAATGCTCAAGGAGAGCCCGGGCAAACTGTGCTGGGATAGAATCATAGAATCATGGAACATCTGGGCTGGAAGAGACCTCCAAAGTTCATCTAGTTCAGCTCTGTCTGACCCCACCTGTTGGCAGGGCAAATAATCCTCAGGCAAAACCAAACCCACGTTACATTTGAGGCATACAGTTGCCTAACAACTGGAGTTTCCCATCTCATGCCCCCACCCCGACTAAACGTGCTCAATCCCTGGCAAAGTGCTGCAGGCAGCAGTGATAGACTGCATAACACAGAGCATTTATTGACCAAAACAGAAGACCATGTCCAAGAATACGAAGTTTTATTGATTTGTTTTCTTGTAGCCAGTGTTTTCCCCTGAAAGCTGCGGCATGATCGTGATTTGTTTTCATCTCTAACTTTTATATATCTATTGATTTAAGACGGGGGAAACAAAAAAGAGACTTGGAGTTGGGTCTTCAGATCTGTCCTTTGTTGTGTTTGCCAAGAAGTTGAGAGCTTTGAGAAGGAAAATAAATTCATAACCACAGTTATCTGGGTATCGCTCCTAATGTGCGGTAGGAAGAAGCTCATGAGTGGTCTATCAAAGATGATTGTGCCAAGGAAGGGAACACAAACTGTTTGCCAACAAGATGCTTCAGGAAGGTCACCTTACCCATGGAGAAACCTAGAGAGCAGCACAGGCCTCCCCCAGCCTGCTGTCCTAGAGTCCTCACTTCTTTAGGAACTGGGTGGCCACTCAGAAACACAGAAGAATATGCACTTGTAATATGCAGAGCATGAAAGTCTCCTCATGAGATGCTAATCAAAGTCATGGTGCTGCTGGGAGGGTGGCTGATTTATTCAGATCGATGCACATAACCCGATGTATTGATCCAGTATGGGAAATGTTGCTGTGATGATTTCTGCTATAGATGGCTGGAGGAAGAACACTGGGTCTAGGGCAAGGATGGACTAAAATATCAGCTTGGAAACAGCCTTTGGTGGCCTCAGATTGGCTCCTCAGGTTCTACTGCTCCTGTCTGCAAGAAAGAAATGAACCTTGATTTGGTTTCACGAAGATCTTTGAGGTTTCAATTTTTTATTTCCAGTGAAGGACAAATCCAGACTCTTTTCTTGACACACAATTTTGCAGGTTTTTCTGTTTGCCATCTCTTTTTCTAGCACTTTCTCCCTCTTTGGTGAGAAACGTCAAGCTCATCCTCAGAACCACTGTAGCTCTGTGGGAGGAGCCAGCACCAGCAGCACAGTGGATTTTGATGGCAACACATTGCAGCAGAAATGTTCTCACCAGCAGACTACCTACTGCACCTTCAAAATGATGTAGACAGCCTCAGGGAAATCAAATGTAGGAATTTTGCCAGCAAGTGAAACGCTTCAGTTTGGCCTTTGCTTCCCTGAGATTAAACAGTGAACTAAACTTACCAGTCATCAGCTGGAAAATAAACTCTTTAAAAATGATGGAGACAATTGCAGTCAGCACATGTGGCCTGCTGGAAAGCCCAAGCACATCTTCTGTGTCTGCTTGCACGGGCCCAGCAGCTCCTTGTGCAGCCAGAGCAGCTGTGGCAGAGCCAAGCTGAGCTCTGCTGGAATCACCAGTAGCCATCCCTGGGGGAGGAACACAGCACCAGTTGATGAGAATCACAGAATCACTCTAGTTGGAAAGGATCATCAAGTCCAAACTTCATCCCAACATCTCCCTAACCACTAGACCATAGCCTCAAGTGCTGCCTCTACTCATTTTTTAAACACCTCCAAGGATTGTGACTCCACCACCTCCCTGGGCAGCCTGTTGCAGCGCCTACCCCTTTTCTCAGGGGAGAAATTCTTCCTCATATCCAATCAAAATCTCCCCTGGGGCAACTCGAGGCCATTTCCTCTTGTCCCATCATCAGTCTTTTGGGAGAAGAGCCCAACACCAGCCTCACTCCACCCTCCTTTCAGGCAGCTGTAGAGAGCAATGAGGTCACCTCTCAGTCTCCTCTCCTCCAGACTAACCCAGCCCAGGTCCCTCAGCCAGGCTCCCTAAGGCAGTTTTCCAGCCCTCTCTCCAGCCTCGTTCCCTTCTCTGGCCCCGCTCCAGCCCCTCCATGTCCTTCTTATCCTGGTGTGCCCAAACTGCACCCAGGACTCCAGGTGAGGTCTCCCCAGTGCCCAGTCCAGGGGCACCATCACCCCCCTGCTCCTGCTGCTCACACGGGTTCTGACCCAGCCCAGGATGCCATTGGCCTTCTTGGCCACCTGGGCACACGCAGCAAGGCTGGTGCCTGGGGCTGGCTCAGGGCATCTCAGCAGTGTGGGCTGTCCTCTGCCTTGTCACTTTACCAACGAGGACAGAACAATTTCCTCTCTGCTCCCTCCAAAGACTTTGCAGATGGAAACCTCAGCTGTTATCTCCCGGGCTGGCAGGGCCAAGGGAACGTCTGGGTCCAGCGACTCTGCCACTGACCCCCTGAGTGACCAGGGTGGTTTGTTCCTTGCCACTTTCTGAGGGCAAACAACCTCCTAGCCATGTTCACAGGCCTGATGAGCAGCTGGGGGCTGGCACTGCCCCGTGTTCCTGGTGTCCCTCCAGCGCTGGCTCCTCGCAGTGAGGTGCTGAGAACATTGCTGCAGCTGTGGCCAGAGGAGAACACGGGCATGGCTTTAGTCAAAGGTCCTGGGTTTGAATCCTCTTGCCAAAGGGCTGCTGAGGGACAGGATGGAACATTGTCAAAGGGAGATCCTCTGATGGAAGATGTTATTTGAATATAAAGTTGCCTTATTATCCTCGGCACGGCTGAGAGGCAGGTGCACAAACCTCCAGCCAAAAAATGCTTGCGTGTAATTGGCATCACCTATGGAGACAAAGCAATCATCGTGGAGGTGGGAACAAAGGAAACACAAAGTGTGTGTGCCTGGCTGCTCACAGAGCTCCTCGTGCAGCTCTGTGAGGAGAGATCCAACCCAAACAGCCACTTCTGACAAGCCCTCGTTGCTCAAACCACATCCCACCCAGCCATCGGCACAGACTGGTTTTCAGCATGATGCTTGATGCAAGAAAAACCCAACCCAAATTAAGTGAGACAGTATTATATTTCAATTAAAACTCCATGAAAATTTTGGCCGGGCTTTTTTTTAATGTGATAATGTTAATTAAACTGTACTCTCGTGTTCTGAAGTCTTATAAAACGTCTCGGGAACGGATAAAAAATAATAGTAGAAATAAAATTGGGCTATTTATCTACCAGGAGATTAAAGGACTTCGTGTTTCCTTTGTGAATTTAGATTTCCAGAATTAAATGAGTGTGAAGTAATGATATTTTTCAGCAGAATCATTATCATATTTATTGCAGTGGAAAGTGTGCAGCATTTCATGGTTACTGTACTTACCTCATTGTGGCTCTCTGCTCGCCAGGCACACCCACCCCACAGCCATGGACCCTGCACTCAGCTGGGGACAGATCACAGAATCCAGCACTTTCCAGCAAGTTATTGCCTGTGTGTGTTTTTGTGAAGCCTGTTCTTTCACGGGGTGGTTCAGGCAGTAGGTGCAACGCTGTTAGCTACTTAAATATCCATCATGCTTCCTTTAAATCTCTGTAGCACCTCCTGTATTACAAAGGATAATAAAGATGGATTTAAGAAACATAGCTCGTCATAGAAATATAGAACATATAAAATCCAAGTGCACTCACAGGCAGAGACAGGCTGAGGTGTTGAAGCAGATATATGGGTGTGCTGGTACAAAGCCTGTAGATGTCCTTTTGATAAAGGAGTTCCTGTAGTGCAGGTGCATTCAGCAAAGTGACAGTGGAGGGTAGGGAAGGGATGATGTGTGATCTGTCTGTCTCTCTGTCCAGAGACACCTTCACCTGCCACTTAAATCCAGCAGTGCTAGTGGTTAAAAGCTGTTTAACTGGGCTTGGTGACAGCACAGAAGCAGCATGGGAATTCAGAAAGCCTCAGGATCCAGATCCCTGGCTGGTCAGAGCCACTGCCTGACCTGATGCAGACAGACCCTGCCCACTGCCCAGTGAGGCTGTCTCCAGTGGGGCTCAGGTCTGTGCCTTTGAGTCAGGACACCAGCACAGACACACCTCATTCCTGGGCACCAAAGCCCTGGCGTCTGCAGAGTCTGTAAAGCCAGCTTTGGTATGTTGGGAGCTGAAAGGAGCCTAATAAGGATGAGTAGTGAGCATTTCCCATCCATTTTGTGTACTTTTTAAGGTTACTTTCTCTTACATTTGAGTAGAGCAGAGAATTACTTCAGGGCAGCCCAATTCCAGCTGATGGGGCCACTTCTCATCACACATTAATGCATCCCTGTTCAAGGGCCTGTTTTATGGATGCAAAAGGAAAGGAGGAAGACTGAAAGGATCCTCCTCCCAGTGACAGGAATGAGAATTTCTCTCTAACTTTCCCCCTCCCAGGTGTCTCCTTGCACAGCAGCTTGTGCTCAGGGCTCTAACCACTGAACCTAGCTGCTCTCCCTGCATCTCCCCTGGTAATCCTGTGGTGTCAGGGGTAAGATGGACAGTCAGTGAAGTGGTCACACAACTTATGTCAGCCTAGGGTTAGGCTACCCTAAAAAAAAAGCTACATCCAGGGCATGGTGTAAAGGAGAGGAGCTTCCATTTCCTTAGCTAAACACTTTTCTGTCTAGTCAGCAGTTTTTTTGGGACAGGTACTGAAAGTTAATGTGTTGGGCCATCCAGGTTATTGCTTGGGGACTTTCTAGCTGAGAAACAAGAGTGATTGTGATGTGATAGTTGTCACCATGAAATACAGTGAGGGTTTTAATACAAAATTCCAGGTTTCCAGAAGTATCAGAAATTTGGAGGGATTATAGCAAATATCTGTGTCCTTTTTGCTGGTGCAGATGTTCCCTTGTCAGGGTACAGAATGGTGTTGGGAGCAGTCATTGTCCAGCTTCACACCCTCAAGTCAGTCTACGGCAGAATTTGGAGCTTGATGTCCAAGAAGGATGTGTCTCTATTAGCCTGAGTCAATGTTCTCATCTACGTTTTCCTTCCTTCCTAGCTGTCTGCTTTGATTTTATGAAGTCATTGAGCTTTTAAGGTTTATCCATTAACATTTTTAATGCTGGAGTGACAGCTACTCAGGGCACAGACCTCATATGAAGCTGTTTGTTCATCTCTCAGAGTGGGAGCAGCAGAAAAATAACAGCACATAGCCTGGGACCTCCAGAGAGGTGCAATAAAACTGTGGAATCATCTTGTAAACTGAAGAAGAAATCTCTTCTGATAACATAGATTTGTCAGCCTGACATTCTTTATTGCTCTTCAAAGTCCAAACTATAATGGGGACTTTGGGGCCAGGAGACTTTATGATGACAAGTCAGGGATGGGTCAAAAGTTCTCTTCCCTCAAGGCTCTCGATGCTGCTGCTCCTGCCACTCCGTACACAAAAGAGAGGAAATGAAAACTGAAGAGATATTATATTATACAGAATATGCTCCTTGGGTTCCTTCTGGCTTTTCTCTGATAAACATGCTCCCTGTGCTTCTGACTCTCCCTCCCCGCTCCCCAAGTTGCATTGGAAGATGAAATATTTGTTTGGAGGAGTGGAGACTGGCCCAGAAATGGTGATTCAGGATCCCAGTCTTCAGGGTGGGCTTTAATTAGTTTGGCAAGGTGTTTCAGTGACAGAGGCAGTGAACCAGAGCAGATTTTCCTGTAATACTAAGATTTTAAAATGGTTTTGCAATTCATGAAGCTGTAAGCAGTGCTCAACATAAAATGTGGTTTATAAGACCAGGAGATTTTTTTTTCTCTCCCTCTCTCTGGAAGAAAGTGTCAAAGGCTCCTGAAATGGAGCCTGGCAAGAGGAGGGAAGGCCTGGGACTGATCTCAGGGTCCCAGACAGCAGAGAAGTGACACTGGTGGAGGTTGAGGCTGGTGAAAGGGGTGGTGGGTGCTGCAGGTCCCTGGAAAGTCCCCGTGGCTGTTACCCCTGGGCAGGGCTCAGCTCTGGCACCGCCGTGCCCATGCTCTGGGAGTTCTCTGTGGAACCAGCTTGGTGGTGGGGTGGGAACCAAAGGCCGGCTGAAGAAGTGCCTCTCCCAGTGCTGGGCAGGGCAGGTGGGATCCTCCATCCCTGCCGTGGGTATCGCTGGGTGGGGATCTGTGCCAGATTTGGAATGTGAGTATTGGGGATGTCCTCTGACTGACATCTGTATATCAGGGATGTAGGGAGGGGGATTGGCATAGATAGAATCATAGAATCGTGGGATCATTCTGGTTGGAAGAGACCTTTAAGATTGTGGAGTCCAACCATCCCCCAGCTCTGCCAGGTCCCCACTGCCCCGTGTCCCTCACACCACATCTCCACGGCTTGGAAACCCCTCCAGGGGTGGGGACTCCACCACTGCCCTGGGCAGCCTGGCACAGCCCTGGGCAACCCTCCAGGGGAAGAAATTGTTCCTCAGGGGCAACCTCAACCTCCCCTGGGGCAACTTGAGGCCGTTTCCTCTTGTCCTGTCCCTTGTTCCTTGGGAGCAGAGCCCGCCCCCCCCCTGGCTCCAGGCTCCTGTCAGGAGCTGTGCAGAGCCAGAAGGTCTCCCCTGAGCCTCCTTTGCTCCAGGCTCAGCGCCCCCAGCTCCCTCAGCTGCTCCTCCCCACACTTGGGCTCTAGACCCTTCCCCAGCAGCTCCGTTGCCCTTCTCTGGCTACACTCCAGCCCCTCAAGGTCCTTCTTGGGAAGGGAGGGACCCAAAACTGACCCCAGGATTCAGGATGCGACTCCCCAGTGCTGAGTCCAGGGGGATGATCCCTGCCCTAGATCCTTGAGAGAGCACAGAGAGCTTCACGGGGACAGAACCAGGAGGAACTGCACAGAATACTGTAGAAAGAACTGTCAGGGTGTTTTGAATGAAGCCTGTGGGTGGAGGTTGGTACATTAACCCCCTCAGGTCATCCCTGCAGCCTCACAGACAGCACTTGTTGGATTTCCTTCCCCTTCAGCCTTTCATCCTGATAGCACAGCCCGAGGCTCCACAGTCCTGGTCAGGCTGCACTGCAGCTCACTGAATTGGTAGACCTGGATGTTAGGACACCTGGGCTCGAATCCCTCTGTCTTTCCTTTTGGAAAATAAGCCATTATTTCCCATAATCAGCAGTTCCATGGAGCAAAAGCCTCCATGACAGGCTTCTTCCCAGATTCTCCAACTGATGGAAGGGTTAGCTGGGTCTAAGGGAGGGTCATCTTCTGATGTGTGCTGCAGGAGGTGCTGAGCCTGTCTGCCACGTGCACCCAGGGGCTGTCACCTCGGTCCTGCCGTGGTCTTTCCTTGATCTGAAGGAATCTTGAGTGGCAGCCAAGACGTAGCCACGGGATGGACTTTGTGTACATCCCACCTTGAAAGTAACGTGTTCTTCTTCTCCTGGAGAGCATTTCCAGCGAGGAGGGCAGGAGCTCCTTGGTGTTCCTGTCCTTCCTCCCCTGAGCTGCGGAGGGCAGGAGCTCCTTGGTGTTCCTGAGCTGAAGGAGTCTTCCTCTCACCACCAGCTCAGGGAACCCAGAAGTCATCAGGGACCCGTTGCTGTACCATAAAGCACTATCAGCATTTTTGGAAACCCCATTTTCAGCGTTTTCTGTGGTGACACCTGTGCAGCAAACAAGGACTGGCTAAAACCTTGTATCCGCTGTTAATCACACTGAATCAATGCCCCAGAAGGGGGACGTTTAAAACCCATTTTTTATGCCCTGCTGCTCCCGATGAAAAGGCTCATTACAGCCCAAATCAATCAATAGAGCCTGTAACTCCTGAGTAACTCCTGAATGGAATCGATGACGCTGATGAAGACAGGGAGGTGGAAGGCTGGAACAACGGGAGGAGTGGGAAGGTGTTAAACCAAACAAAGCCTTTTGGGGTTATTTTGCCTTTCTTCTGAGACAGAAACAGCCTCCTTGGGTGCCTTAGGCTGTCCTGTGGAATTCTGTGGGTCTCTTTTCAGATGAGCTGTTGCTCGAGGACCACAAGAGGGCAATGGAGATTGGTAGACAGGAGCTCAGACGTTGCCTCCTGACTCTACTCACCTTCAGAGCACCCAAGAAATGCCATCCACCACCACGGAACGCGACAACGACAGCACTGGGGCTTCCAGGGCTGCTTTTTTTGGAATCAAGGAGACATCCTTACAAATCAAACATATGTCTGCTTCGTAGCTAATGCTGTCTAAATTGCATTAAGCCCCCAGCAGCCTGCACGGTGTGCACGGGGAGCCTCTGAAAGGTGCGTGGAAGCGGGATCGATCTTGGGAGTAAGTGTCCTAATGAAATACAAATCTGCTATCATTTAGAGAGCCATCTGTCAGGGCCAGGCATAAAAAATGCTACAAGCAGAACAATAACTGTAATTCAATTGGAGAATCCAGCAGGCACAGAGGGGCCCAGCCCCAGCCCTTGGCCTCCGGGATCGATTCTGTTTGCTGCGTTAAACTTCATCCGAGGGGAATAAAGAAAGCAATCAATAAGGTATTAAAGAAATTTCCAATTATGGGGAAGGGACTTGTTGCAGAAGACCTCTTTAGCCCAGTGTGGTGATTTAATATCCATCTACATGGCTCGAGTTCTCTGGCCAGTGGCAGAGTAATTGAATGCTCGTGGTGTTCTGTTGTCCAACATGCTGGTAAACTGCTGGAAAAGAAGTGGTGCACAACTGCTGAGAAGGAATCTAGTGACAGCAGGTTAATGGAGAGGTCATTTTCCTAATGTTTTCCAGGCCACTGGTGATGCAGGACTCCCTTACTTGAGAATTTTCAGGAAAATTAATCCAAATTAACTTCTCAAGTGGGTTGGTTAAGCCATATTAGGCGCCTCTGTGGCCGTGCTCATTCAGAGATAAAATGGGCTGTGCTCAGTTTGGCTTTGTTCAGTTTAAACACCCGTTCATCAGAGCACTGGAGGGTTTGCTTCTGCCTCTGGACGATGGCTGAGACAGGCAGCCTGCAGAGCTGTTTGGATGGGGCTGGACTTGCACAACCCCGTGATGACGAGGCAACGGGTAATTAATGATCCAGTGATGTCTCTGGGCCTCGTTTTTCAGGTTTTTCTATTATAGTGGCCAGTCTCTGGGGCAGGGTCTGGCCTCAGTCAGCAGTGGGCAGCAGGCAGGGTGGCTGAGCTGAGCTCTGACATGTTTTTCGGGGCACGCTGTGGTGGTACCTCCATGGCCCTTCGTGCCTCTGTGTTTCAGCTCCTCATCCTCTTCTTTATCTGTTTCTTCACAATAGACCTGTGAGGATCTGGAGAGCTCCAGCCCAGGAGCGTGGACAGAGCAGGAGTGAGGAGGGGACTGCAGGGGGGCCCAGCCTCGGAGCTCCCAAACCAGGGTGTGGGTTACCCTGGACAGGGAGAAGGCAGCTGGCAGCTGCAGGAACAGGAAAATCTCCCCAGTATCTCCCATACCCTTTCCTCAAGCCCTCCAGCACTGCGTTGTCCCTTCTGTCTGCCCCTCCCTTTGGGCAGCATAACCCCTCTCCCTGTTTTAGGCAATAAATGCTCATTTGGGCCAATTCTTCTGAAAAACCTTTGGCTATCTGTGTGGGGGAAATACTGTGACTGCCAGGAAAAAGGGGATCTGTGTCCTCAGAGCTGAGCTGTAGCTCAGCATGGACCGAAATACATCTTGAGCAGCATGCAGTGACCTGGGCAAAGTCCCCAGGGGAGGCACCAGTGCTCCCAGCACAGCCCTGAGGGGCCCTGGGGGCCCAGTCTGGGTGCTGCAGCTTGGCTTGGGCACTGACATCCCTTCTCCCCTGCTCCACACTCAGGTTTATGTTCTGAAAATAAACCCCAACTTGTGTCTTCTGCAGAGGAGCCAACCGAGAGCTCACGTGGAGACAGAGTTGATAAAGAGGGGACCAGAGACACGGTGCAGAAGAACAGGGGGAGAGGCATTTTGATTGTGTCACCCCCCCAAAGCAAACACGCTGTGGCCACAGGGCTGCATCTTCTCATTCTGGACATGGTTTTATTCCTTCCCTGGCCAGATATCTGTGGTTTGCAGTGGCACCACTCGGGCCACGAGCCCCCCTCCCAAACCACTGGTGGGGGGCTAGTGCAGAGCCACGGCTGTGTGCACTGCTGGATTGTCTGTGATAATATATGGCCAAATTATTTCTTTTTGGAAGCTTTTCCTGAAGTCTTTATCTGCCAGGCTCCAGGCTGTGGGATCGATGTGTTGCTGTGTACTCGCTTGCCGTCTCTGCAGCTTTTCTCTCAGAAAGGCTGTGTTGGAGCTTGGCTTGTGACAGTCCCTGATAAGCCAGGTTACTGTTTTCCTTGACAATTGTTTCTCCAGAGTGTCCTGTGTTATTTTTATGGCTATCAAAAGTTTAGACTCCCTCTTTGAGAAAAAAAAAAAGGATATTTTCCTATTAATCGAGGATCTTTCTCAGCCCCGTGAGGATGGGGATTAATGAGCCCACATCTGGTAGCAAATTGTGCTGTTAGTTTTGAATGAACAAATTACTAATGGTGGGTTTGATTCACCTTCCTCTGGCAGAGCAGAATCAGGTCTCTGAGCACTGGGTTCTCATTGTTTGTGTGATTTGAGCCACGTGGGGACTGATGGGACTTCAGTCTAGAGGAGCTTGCCATGAGTCCACCTGGGAGGTTCTGCAGTGATAGGACAGGGAGCAAAAGAAAAGGAACAAAATGGGGGAAAAAAAACAACTAGAGAGACCCTTTGTAGAGAGACCCACCTTTCCCTGGCAGAGAGGAGCTGTTCCTAAAGCAAGACCTGGCCCAGCTGCCTTACAGCTCTGGGGTGAAGCTCCACCAGCCCCGAGATGCTCGTGCTGAGAAGTGAAGGAGCTCAGCCGGGTGTGGGCAGGAGATGCTGGAAGGGGAGGCTCACACTGCACCAGGACCAAGGCCTGGCTGTTGCTGAGCCATGCCAGGCTCACAGGGCACCTCTCCCTGACCCTCAGGTGAAGCTTCACCCTGGCAGGTCCATCACAGGAGTAACTTCAGTGGTGGCAGGATCTTGCCTTAGCATATGGACCAGGAGAGCAGGAAATCCCAGCCAGGCTCACCTGAGGCTCCAGCAGAGGCAGAGCTGGAGGTGTAACTACACCATGGCTGGAAACTTCATTTAATTCCCTGTGTTGCTTGTAAATATTTTGCTGTCTGGTATTAAGTGAACATAATTACCACAGCTTAAAGACAAGGGAAGCTGTTTAGTAGGGATGCTGTCAAAGTATTTTCCCCCAAGTTTCAAAAGCTGTTATTTTTTTCTCTCCTGTCATTGGTAATAATCCCTTGAAAGCTTGAAAGTGAAATGTACTGCCTGCCTTTGCAATTGTTTTTCTTTGTTATGTTTCCCAGACAAAGAGTAAAACATGCACTTCCAGTCTCCATGAGTTGTATTTTAGATTAAGGGAAATAAACAAAGAATGAACAAACCTTAAACTCTCTGGGAGAGAGAGCAACCACATCCAGGCAAGGCATGTCCTGCTTTGGGAACTGCAGTACCTGCTGCCAGCCAAGAGCTCTCCCAGCAGCAGGCAGAGCTGCCCAGGCTGCCTCAGACCCAGCCTCACTGCCTGCCCCAAAATGGACCACACCACGAGGACACTTCTGCTGCACCCTCCCAGGGAGGTTGGGCTGCTCCCCATCTTCCACCTCCAGTGTCCTGGTCTGGGATCCCTTCTGCTAGATGCAGTGTTCACCTGCAGCATCCAGGTTCATGGAGTGGAAGAGGAAGGACTGGAGATGCAGAGGGTGGGATAGTGGTGTCTGGGATTGGAGATGCAGAGGGTGGGGTAGTGGTGTCTGGGATTGGAGATGCAGAGGGTCGGATAGTGGTGTCTGGGATTGGAGATGCAGAGGGTGGGATAGTGGTGTCTGGGATTGGAGATGCAGAGGGTGGGATAGTGGTGTCTGGGACCCGCCTGTGAGGTCTCACCCAGCAGAGAAACTTGTGTGTCCTAGAGCAGTGGAGTGCCTCGTGCCCTTGGAGAGGTGTAGGAGGGGATCTCACGGGGCTGTGTGAGCACCCTCACAGAGAGGGGTCACCTTAGGACCTCCCCCAGCCCCCGTGGTCACCTCTGTCACCCCAGGAAGGAGCAGTTCCCTCATCAGTGGGGCTCTGCTGGTTAAACTGATGCTCTGGGCAGCTTCACAGCAGAGCTCTGGAAGTCGTCTCCCTCCTCCTGCTTTGTAATGACACTTCCATCTGCAAGCTGCATCTGGATGCTACAGCTCACACTGGCTTTGGGTTCCTGGGGATGAAGTTTCAGAAGGAGTGAATGCAGCTTGCTCATCAAATCTCGGGGTGGTGTTCACAGAAGCAGCAATTAAAGCACAGAATTCAGTGCAAGAGAAATTCTCCTGCAATGCAAACATCTCTTTATTCTCATCAAGGAGAATAATAGACCTGATTATTCAGAGTCTGCTGAGACCCAAACAGGATTCACTTGCTGTCAGCCCCATCTCTCTCTTCCTCCTCGCCCAGCATCCTCCTCAGGGCTGATGAGTATCACCAACATCTCCACAGGGTGCTCCAGATGTGCAGCAGACCCAGGGGGTGTGTTGTAGGAGTCATGGCAAACTGTTGCTTGGAAAGATACCTCAGGAAACTTCTGGCACACTTCTGCCACTTGCACATGAGCCTTATGCAGGGGTTTAGCTGGCCTGAACCCATTTGTGGTCTGGAATACAGCCAGAAAATGGAGACTGGCTTTGGGCAAATGTGATGCTTGAGGCCTTTTGCAGATCTGTGGTTATCTGAGCAAGAATGAACAAAGTGGTGCAGGGGCCTCCAGGAGGGCAGGAGCTCTGACAGGACCACAGGGGCTCTTCTGATGTTTCTGGCCATGGGGAGAACGTGGTTGCATCTCCTCACCCCATCCTAAAGGAGGGCAGGGAGGTGCCCACCCAGCACCTTTTACTTACCACAATAATTCAACTCAGGTTAAAAATGCTGCAGGGAGGAGTTTGGTTTGTCAGTGTCCCTTGTTAGAGGTTTACAAGTCTGGCTCTGTCTCCCAGTCTCCTGACAATTTATTTTGAAATCCCCACAACTAGTCCAAGGCTCTTATTTCTGGGACTTGCTTTTCTTTAAAAAACATTATTTCCATTACTCTGCTACTCCTAGGCAGGTGCTTTGCTGTCTGGGTGCCAGTGGCAGGGACAGGCTTCCTCCATTTGCCAAAAAACTTGTTTCCCTCTGATTCCCTCCATCTTTTCACCATAAAATCTAAGCCAATGATTGGCAGCCCAATTTAAAATTATGTTTAATATTGCAATCAGGAGTGACATTTTGTGTTTGCTTTTTTGAAGTGAGGAGAAAGGGTAGCAGAATTTGCCTTCCTGCAATCATTTCACCCACAAAAGTGAATACAAGCAGTAAAGTGAAATTTTGCTAGCAAAGAAGAAAAAGAAAAGGAGAAGGGGGATGAGAGAGAGATGAGATTAACATCCTTTAAAATGTGCCTGTTTACTCCTATCGTCTCAGAGCTAACTTTAAATAGGATAAAATGATCCTTTAATCCCCTTTATCTTCTTAAGAGCTGCTGTAAAAGATCTACTTGACATTTGAGAAAGAAGGAAAAAAAAAAAAAAAAGGGAGGTCTCGTAATATTCATCAGAAATGGTGGATGGAAAGATTGGAATTTAACAAAACAGGAAGAATTGGAGCCTCATTCTGGGCATTGATTATTACAGGTTCTGCAGGGTGGCTCCAGCTCCACAAGGCAGTGCAGAGGGTGCTGCTGGAGTTCCATCTGACCCCCTGGCCTTTGCTGCAGTGGTGGGAGGAGGCCAGGAGACTGGTCCCCTGCTCAGGAGCTCCTCTGCCCACACCAAGGTCTCTCTCTGTGCTGGTTGTTGGTTTGCCTTTAAAAAATCTGGCATCTCTTGCTGACTTGTTATCTGCAGCCTCGTTTCCACAACAGCTGTTTAGTCTTGAATAAATCTGCATTCCAGTTACTTAATGGCCTTCTCTCAATTTTCAACCCAGAAAAAGAGTAATGAATCATGAATAAGTCATAAGGAGCTGCAGCACAGAGACCTCCAAGTTAAGCCCTGGATCCTGCAGCACGCTGCCTGGGCTCCCCTGCCCACCTCCTGAAGCTCTGTGAGGAGAGGAAGAGCCTTTCATTTCTTCTGCTCCCATTTGCAGTGAGTAATGAAAGAATGACAGCCACTAAAAGCCGAGGGATGGTTGCTCCAGAATGTTGAACTTCCAGTGATGAACTGTCCTACTCAGCCATGCTGGGACTAATGCTTGGAGTGATGGATCTGGACTTTCATGGGCTCATCACTCACAGCCATAGGAGAGCGAGGGTAGAGTTGTTTCAAGGAAAATAGACTTACCTGAACGTGGTGCAAAGAAGGGACATTACTTTTGCTTGGCAAAGTAATATCAGTGCACACAAAAGCTGCATGGCTGCTTGTGTGAGGGCATCCTTCACTGGGGGTCTTAGAGTCATAGAATCATACTAGTTGGAAGAGACTTCTGAGATCATCAAGTCCTACAACTAACCCAGCTCTTCCAGGTCCCCACTGCCCCGTGTCCCTCACACCACATCTCCACGGCTTGGAAACCCCTCCAGGGGTGGGGACTCCACCACTGCCCTGGGCAGCCTGGCACAGCCCTGGGCAACCCTCCAGGGCAAGAAATTGTTCCGCAGGGACAACCTCAACCTCCCCTGGGGCAACTTGAGGCCGTTTCCTCTTGTCCTGTTGCTTGTTCCTTGGGAGCAGAGCCCGACCCCCCCCTGGCTCCAGGCTCCTGTCAGGAGCTGTGCAGGGGCAGGAGGGCTCGCCTGAGCCTCCTTTGCTCCAGGCTCAGCACCCCCAGCTCCCTTAGCTGCTCTTCCCCACACTTGGGCTCTAGACCCTTCCCCAGCAGCTTCATTGCCCCTCTTGTATGGGGGTGAAACACTGAGGCAATGCAGCACAGACCTGAAGAGTTGGGGGGTGCAGCTGGTGGCCAGGACACAGTAACAGGAATTAGGGTACCAGGAAGGGGATTCATCTGTTCAACACAAGGTATCTGCTTCAAGCACTGTATGTTTTGGTAGTAGACTCTCTTCCACTTGAAAACAACCTTACAAACCACAACAGGAGTTTCCTTTCTAATCCAGTTACAGTTTCAGTGATAAGAGGAAACTTTTCAACATGGAGTGTTGATCTCTCATCTGGTATTTTTTCCCTTCTTTGTCCGTAATGAGGTGCCCCATGTGTTGAACTCAAATGGACACATAAAAGCCTTTATCTGAGATCAAAACCATTCCCAGCACAGCAGCCTGTGTGCAGAGAGCACCTTTGAAGTGCTGGTAGAGCTTCCTCTGTGTGTGCACCCCCCAGCACGTCTCACCCACCACCCCCCAGCACTTCTCCACTCTGCAGGTGCTAGAAATGGAATTCTAAAATATCCTCTTCCCTTCCATCTCACTCTGATCAGTTTGGGTAGTGAGCCCACAGCACTGAGTTTAGAACACGTGTTTGGACAGTGCCCAGGTAGCTGATCCTGGGGTTGTCCTGCCTCCAGAAGTCAACCTATACAAACTGGAGTTGTCCTTCTCCAGTAATGGACAAGCAAGACACAGAGAGATTAAAAACTGAGTGTAGGCACACTGCTCTCTTGAGGACATACTAAACCTGGAGGCATAGAAATAGAAACATTCAGTGTGGCTCCATCTCTACCCACTCTACACGGCCAGATGCATGAGGACATCTTAAATTCATTGCTGATAATAGTTTATCTTCACAAACACAGAGCTCAGCCTGGACTAATTGACCCTTCCAACAGGCATGAGATCCTTCTGAATAGGTCAAATATTCCTGTGCTGCACAGCTATGACTTAGGGACTGCAGGAGAGATGTAACCTTAGGCTCTTCTGAAAAACCCCAACCAGAACTTCTCATTATCCTGGACTTCAGTGTCTATCACTGTCCAACCTGTGACTTCCCCTAAAAGAAAGCAGAAATAAACCAGGAGCCCAGCTAATTGTAGTGTGATTGCAGGTGTCCTTCCAGAACAGGGGTCCAGTTGTCCATGGGAAGGAAGAGCTTTGTGCATCTCAGGACATCTCTGCCCTTTGTGGCAGTGGCCCCTGTTGAGGACATAGTCCATGGATCAGTTTGTACACAACAGGGAACAGGTCGTAGCTGAGAACCTTGAGAAGGCTGGAGAAACTACCTCCAAACACCTTCTTTGGAGGGGGGGAAAACCAACATTATTGCTAAAATAAAATGGGATTTTTACCTTCTCAAGACAGTGCCACAGATCTCTTGGTTAGTCCCCTTCTAACATAAACTGCTGGAGTCTCATCTTCAGCTCAGCTACTCTGAAGCAGCGTTTGCTGCTCCATGCCTGGTGCTGTTCTGCCCTGATTATGGACTGATGGGAGCAGAGGCAACGTGGGGCTTTAACCCTAAAGGTTAAATGCTCTCCAAAATCACCCAGGACTGCTATGCCTTAAATGTGAAATGTGATTTTCTACAACCCATGATTGGAAGTTCTCGTCGCAATACTAAAAGGTGCTGGGAATTTGGAAACCCAAGCACAAATTCAGGTGGTTTCAGAATTCTCTCACAAATGACTTGTATGTTTATTTTCCTTCCTGTCAGGAGCATAATTCTTTCAGCCACTCAGCTGAGGACCAGAAACAATGGCCAGTGATTCAGGCAGCCAAAGGCATGTCACAAATAGCATACAGTGTAAGCTGTTCATCAGCAACCTCCAGGCTACAAAAATTGCCTTTCCTGAAAAATTCTGTGAAATAGCTTCAGATAATGAATATTGTTGAAGGAAAACCTCTGTGGTGAAATCTCAAAGGAATTAACTGCAGAAGATCCCACAGCAGGCCAGGAGGGACTTCAGGCAGTCCCAGCTGGATGCCTGGAATATGCTGGTCACTGGAAAAAGCCTAAAGTTGGGCCAGTGGTGGCATGTTCCATCTAGAGTAGGTTGAGAGGGCAATACAAAAATGCAAGAAACATCAGCTGGGTGTTGAACTTGGGGTTTGCTTTTGTCAGTGCTGAGACATCAGGAGGTTTAGCTGGAATCCCTCAGTGCTGCCAATAGGAGAGTGCCCCAGAGGAGACCAGAGGTATCTCTGGAGGGGTTGGAACTAGAGGGTCCTAAAGCTCTCCTTGCATCTCCAAAGTGCTGGGTAGCCAGAGCTGCTTGCTCTGCACCCCCTGAGTCTTGGGGCTCAGCCATCACCCTGTAGTGACCCTTGTAGTGACAGTTGGCCAACACTTCAGCTTCATTCCCCTCTGGAACACCATCAGCGTGGAGCTGACCTGCTCCCAGGCCAGTCTTTTCCACCTAGCCTTGTGATCATCGTGAAGCTGTTGCCATGGTGACTGTATTTTTGGTACCTCCACATTATTCATGCCAGGGGCCATAATGTGATACATACTGTATTTGTAATAAGCAGCAGACAGACGTCTGAGAGCCCCCTACTGAGCCAGGATTGACACATCCTGCCACTTAAAGGTCAAAATGGGATCTGGTGACCTAGATGCCACCTTGGATGGATTCAAATGCAAAATACTATAAAGATGTAATGATGCCAAGTGGGAGAAATGCATCTCGTTTAGACATATTTTCCCTTGGGAGAAGCTGAAAAGCCTCACTGAGCATCAGTTTATATTCAAGAATAGGTTGTTCTGGCACTTAAATACATAGATTATTTTTGCAGGCAACTGTAGAGGAGCTCTGTTACCATTTGCATCCTGTCTGAAAAAGAATAATTGTAATTATAATAAAAATATAATGATTCCATTGTGCAAGGGGAAAAGGCAGTGGAGTGTCCCTTTCAAAGCCAGGCTCTCAGCCTGTGGGTGCTTCTTCCCAGTGTTTGAGGTGTTCAGCAGCACAGCTCCACTGGCATTGCAGGGTCTCCTGCTCCAGTGTGAGGTGTTTTCCTTTCTCCCATCAGGAGATTTTTGTGAATTGAAGGAATCTCGTTATTTTGCTTTTGCTGGGGTCTCAGGTTAGGAGGCAGAGTTGTTAAAGCTGATATCTGCTTGGATCTCATGATGCTAGAGTACCTTTGACTGTCCATTTGGATCTCTCCACTGTGCTACCACTGGGTCTCCAGCTCATAGAATCATAGAATCATTGAGGTTGGAAAAGACCTCCAAGATCAAGTCCAACCATCAACCCAACACTGCCATGACCATTGAACCATGTCCCCAGGTGCCACATCTACTTGTTTTTTGAAACCCTCCAGGGATGGGGACTCCAGCACCTCCCTGGGCAGCCTGGGCCAATCCCTCTCCACTCTGCCAGCACATAAATTCTTCCTAATATCCAATGGAAACCTCCCCTGGCACACCTTGAGCCCATTCCTCAGGGTTCCTCAGGAAATATTTCCTGTATTTTCCAGCTCAGTTGTGCTTTGGTGGAAGTCCTATAAATACAGACAGCTTCCAGCTAAGGAACTGAATGACTTTTCTTGCCTGTTTTTCTCAATGAGATTGTTAGGCCCCTGCTCCTTTCTCTTCCCTGCTCAGCCACCCCAAAGAGCAGCACCTCAGCAGAGGAGGGTAACAAATCCTGCCTGCCAGAGAACAGAACTGCCATGCCTGTAGGGATGGGATTTTGTCAAGAACTCAGCTGATCCACTTTCCTGAGCCCCCTGATAGCCTGAGAAAGATCTGTGCCAGTCCTGCAGAGGCCAAGCCCATGGGTCTCCCTCCAGCCCTTCCTTGCCCATGGGTCTCCCTGCAGCCCTTCTTTACCCATGGGTCTCCCTCCAACCCTTCTTTGCCCATGGATCTCCCTCTAACCCTTCTTTACCCATGGGTCTCCATGGCCCTTCCTCCACCCCTTCCTTGCCCATGTGTCTCCCTGCAGCCCTTCCTTGCCCATGGGTCTTCCTCCAACCCTTCTTTGCCCATGGGTCTCCCCCCAGCCCTGCTTTGTCCCTGCTTCCTGTGATGCCTTCCCAGCTCACTCCTGCCAAATTAGGGGTGCTGGTGCTGATGTCAGGCAAAGGCAGATGTTGCAACGTGATGAGGTAAATCATGTCAACACCTTCTGTACCCATGGGTCTCCCTGCAGCCCTTCCTTGCCCATGGGTCTCCCTCCAACCCTTCTTTACCCATGGGTCTCCCTCCAACCCTTCTTTACCCATAGGTTTCCCTGCAGCCCTTCCTTGCCCATGGGTCTCCCTCCAGCCCTGCTTTATCTCTGCTTCCTGTGATGCCTTCCCAGCTTACTCCTGCCGAATTAGGGGTGCTGGTGCTGATGTCAGACAAAGGCAGATGTTGCAATGTGATGAGGTAAATCATGTCACAGTGC
>NW_008606193.1:313-1320 GCF_000691845.1 Merops nubicus | reverse complement strand
CTGGGGACTCTGTGCTGCTCTGTGCTGTCCATACTGACGTATTCGGACTCACATTCTGTCAAATAGCCCATATCTAATAAATTTTTCAACAACTGGCTGAGTTCCCTCTCTGTCTCCTGGTCTTAGAGGATATTGTTTGATTCTGACTGGTTGCATCCCCTGTCTAACCGTCACTATTATTGGCAAAGCAGTTTTAGCTCTCCCTGACATTTCTGAAGCTCATACCCCTGGATACACCTGATCTACAGGTATTCCAGTTCCAACAGGGGTACTTATAAGGGCCAAACTTAAGATCTTAATCAGCTGTTCATTCCCTACCTTAAGTTGTACTTTCCCTCTTTCAAATTTTATTTCTGCCCCCAGCTGTTCTAACAGATCCCGTCCCAACAAGGGCATTGGTGAATTTGGCATGTTTAAAATTTATGTACCCCTAGTTGTTTTCCCATTTTAAAAAAGAAGGATTTCAAATATATGCCTTTTCACTTTGGCCAGTAGCTCCATTACAAAGTCATCAACCACCAGTGTCAAAGCTTGATTCATGACTGAAAATGTTGCTCCAGTATCAACCAAAAATTCCAATTTCTCTTGTTGCTTCCCGAGCCTTAATATAACCAGCAGATGCACTAGGGTAGATTCCCCAGGTCCCTGTCAATCCTCCTTAACATGGGCTTGCATTTGTTTTTCCAGTGCCCTTGTCGTTTGCACCAAGCACACTGATTCCTATCCAGAGGCCCTCTAGGCCCTACCTTCTGAAATCTCCTGCTTTCCTGCAGTGCAGCTACCAACACCTTCTTATCCTTTCTCCTATCTTCTTCATCCCTGTTACTAAACACTCTTCATGCTTCATCTAACAGGGTCTCCAGGTTTCTGCTTTCTGCAGGTTTTAGCTTCTTCAGCTTCTTCCTAATGTCAGTTGCTGATTGGCCTATAAACAAAGACAACCCTGACAGATTCTGATCTGTTTTAGCAGAGGACTTAGTAGTGTTGGCTTAAATGGCTGCACTTGA
>NW_008606193.1:0-260 GCF_000691845.1 Merops nubicus | reverse complement strand
ACCAAAAGGATTCTATGATTCTATAAGATCGCAAAAGCCAGCTTCCAATGGGCAATAGCATCGTGACCCTTTTCTCCAGTATGAGCAGATGCCCATGTGGCGGAGGAGAAAGGGTCAATAGACACGTGCACATACTTGAGCCGGCCAAATTCGGCGACATGAGTGACATATGTTTGCCAAAGCTGCAAGGCTTTTAGTCCTCTAGGGTTTACCCCTGCTGGTGTCGGTGCAGTGAATCCATGACAATCAGCACAAGTGCT
>NW_008606192.1:15965-20232 GCF_000691845.1 Merops nubicus | reverse complement strand
TCCCGCCTTGTCTCGCTCCTGCGGAGAGAAAGAACGTCCCGTATAGCGTATCGCCTGACAAAGCAAGCGTTAGCTGCCTCCTCCCTTCTTACACCCCGCTAATAACTTTTTTCCTTCAAGGAGACCTGCGAAGCAAGTTATTCGGTTAACGTGCTTTCCTTGGGATCTGCCCATCAACTTAGCTTTTCAGTGTGCTGAAATACTGTGCTGGGTAGCGTAAGCAGCCTCAAAATTACACTGCTCTGATACAGCTACATTTTTATGCCTATTATGTGTGCCTTTCGAAGCATTTTATGCAAGAAAAATTAATAAGCTCATCAAGTCGGCCATATCAAGATTGTACAGTCAACGAAAAGGAGAGAAAAAGATTGACTCACACAAATTCCCACAACTCCTTTCTGCTTGCTTCCAGTCCATGCCTGTTCCCTCTTGGATCATACACTAAAGGTTTCGTGTCAAGTTCAGGACACTGCATTACAACAGTAGCTGAAGCACCAGAGAGGTTGTGGGAGTTTCATCCCTGAAGCTTTTCAGAGCTTGACAAGGCACTGAGCAACCTGACTAACTTCGAAATAAACCCTGCTCTAACAAGAAGATTGGATTACAGACTCTAGAGGTCCTCTCCAACCTACATCACACATAAGATTAGGAAAACCATCACTATTGTCATATTCTGACTTCGTGTCAAGTAAAGAATTACATCCTACATATTTTCTTCACTTGAAATACACTCAAGGCAGAGCAGTGAAGGTCACTGCTGCATGATCAGTCCATGGGCGGCAGAGCAGCTCGCCTCTGTTTGCTCTGGAGTCCTTGGAGAACTTCAGCAGAGTGCATCAGACCAGGATCTCCCCATGGAACACTGCTCCTCAGCACGCCTCTTGGCTCAGGGTCTGCAAACACATGCCAACACGTGTGCTGCTTCGAACAGCTCTATTCCACAATATAAAAAGCAAATTGCAACAGCTGAAAATATTAGAAGGCCCATTTATTACATATAGACATCCTCTTTACTGCAAAAGTCTTTCAGGGTTTGGTTATCTTACTTGTTTTTAAGCATTTAAGCCAAATTGTAGTGAAAACCTAATGCTAATAAGATAACAAAACTTTTTTGATAATAAATTAACTAAGAATTAACCATTCCTTTATCAGAACAGATAAAAAAATACAGATTACATACTAAGGCTACCAACTGAAAGTTACTAAGGCTTTCACTAAAACTTTCTACAAAAATTGTGTACTTTAGCAGAAATGGTGGTTCTGCTCACTTACTTGAATAATACACAAAAAAAATGCCCAACAGTAAAAACAGAAGCCAAATTTTATCAGTATCTGTACCCTACTTAGTTCAACACTGAGGTGTTTTATGTGGGTCCAGGAACATTACCCGAGTCGTTCACATCAGCCGAGAAACAGGGCAGCTGAAGCACACACCAAGCCTCCTAGCCTGAAGGTCTAACCTTTCCACAGGCTTTCTACTGCAGCTTCTCCTGCAGCAGGGTAAGATTCACTACTACATGCAGCAGTGTTTAACTGTACATTTTACATGCTCTGTCATAGATGCATTTTCCTGCACATACAGCACATTAAACATACAACAAAATACTTCACCTCCTTTAAACATTTCACTGATTAAGAGGAAATAAATTCAGACACAACATTAATCAGTTTCTGACACAAAACATTCAGCAATACAGCCTTTACGTACAACCGTATAAAGCAAACTAGAAGAAGATTCAAACAAAATGCCAAATCACATGCTACATAAATCAAATGCATAGGAAGGTTAAATTAAGTTTTAAAAAACCCTAAATTTTACTGATATTTTGTTACCTATGTTAGCATTAGTTAAAAAAAAAAAAAAAAAAACTTATCAAATTACATGTAATTTAAATTTGCAGAGCATAACAACTGCCAGCAAATGTTACCACTGACAAACACGTGTCCAAGCCAATCTGAGTTCTCCAAGGGCTCGCACTGTTGTGACAACACCTCACTGTTAAAAATGCTGATGTTCAACACTCAGCAAAATCCAAAGTATTCTTCAAAGATGTTATTGATGATCTTTGTTTTTTTCTTGCCTCTATGATGAATTGGAGATAAAAGAGACAATATGAAGACAGGCATTGACACAAAACACTGCACAATTTAGAAAAGTTCCCCTGGCACACATAACTGCAGAGCAGACACAGGGGCTACTCCACCCCCAGGCAGCCACGCTGTGTACGGCGCGGACGTGTTGAGCATGGGGAGAGGTTTTCAGAAATCAGAAAATAGGCCAAACAGAGAAAATATCTACTTCTTAGTAAACACAAGGATTAATTTAGAGTTTTTAGCTGAAGTTGGCTGCTCTGTATCCTGCCAGCTAGCACTGGAAGGTTCAAAGCTTTCTGATATTTGCCCAGTATAGCTCTCTCTCCAAGCACAAGCCCTGACTGAATTACATCGGAGACCAGACCAATGCGTAGCACTGAACTGATCCAAAGCACAACCCCATGGGCTGCAAATTCTGACAGTCTGTCTTCTATTTGCAGGTTAGATGAGGGGCAAAAGCTGAAAATTGAGCTGACAGCACATACAGTTAATAGAAAATTAAATTATGATTACTTGCAGCTGTAACCTGTAGTATTTCCTGGAAAGATCAACACTTGTCCGTCCTTTCTGAAATGGGTAAGACCACAAAATTAAGTTCCATTGATTACCCAATTTTTTCACTCCACTCAGAAGATAGTTAATTTCTTCAGTTGTGAAATCTTTTGGAGTTCTTCTTTGCTTGTTGTTCATTGTTCTTGTTCTTGTGTCCAGGGAATGTGTTTCACTGTTCTGCAAATATTTATTTTGATGTAATTAACAATTACATAAGTTTAGATACTATTTTGCATTTGGAAGTAACACATTATTACTGACAATACGATCTTAGGTATTTCTAAAGAAATAACTTTGTCAAGGTAGCAACGGTTCTTCAAGGTTTCTTCACTGTCACCCTATTATCAAAAATTTGTCCCTGTGAACTTTACCTTCATTTCCGTCATGCCTAGATATTTTGTACCTTTAGTATGTTTATTCCTTTGGGTTTCTGTTATTTCTATACTACACAAATTTTCATTAGTGCAGGAAAAAGCACACCTCTGTATCTGTTATTCAGAAAGGATTGTTGGTTGAGAAATGTTTAACTCATTTCAGGAATAAATCAGTATGACTGTAGTAGAATCAACAGGGCAGTTATCTTTTTAATAAAGTTCACTTTGCTACTGGACTCCTGTTAAATGTGACTTTAAAAAAATTATGCCATTCATAGTGATTTTATTTGGACATTTATAAATATGCGAGTGTATGATCAGGCTTTGCATAACTAACCTGGTTTTTGGCAAGTGAATATCTGCTATTTTCTTTTAAGCACTGACATTGCTGGCTGCACATTCCTTTGACTCTTTGTCTCTTCAAGTTAGCATCCTGGCTGCTTTGGAAAGCTGCAGAATCATGAACAAGGCTACCTCTTAGTTACTCAGAACTACTGAAATCTGAATACGGTGCTGTAAATGAACATTTCTTCTAAAGAACTTGAATATGTGAATGCTGCTTTGTTAGTAACCTCTCATTTTCATTTGCTCATAATTGACATTAACACATGAGGATTATTTATGCACTGGAAACAACTAGCAAATAATAAGAACCAACTCCAACATCAATAATACTGTGATTGAAGGTACAAGGATATAGGCATTTAAAATCATTGCAATTTGTCTCCAGTAGCAAGCACAGGTGCTACTCTCAATGCTCTGACATAAATGCAAAACCCAATCTTTAAGTTACACTTGTTACAGAATTAATTTTCTGGTAATACTCACGCTTCCCATATGTAGGTATCAGGTTATAGTCATCAGTCAACTTTGTATTTTTACTGGGTACATCTCTATTTGAAGTACTAGATTTGGTTTTTCTAATTGGAGTCAAAAGAATACCTTAAAAAAAAAAAAAAACACACACAATAAAACATTAAGCACCTTTCTTAAAACAAACAAAAAAAAAAAAAAACAACACACACACACAAAACATAGGTAAAGTTTTACAAATTAAAATTTAAGAGAACCATCTTTTGAGCCATACTACTATCTGGTCTTGGAAGAAAGACTAAAAAATTAACTTTATCTCAGAAAACCTTTGCTTGCTAAAGGTAATATATTAGTGTAATGGGCTCTTGAGCTGAAATAAAGTTGTTGGGGTTTTTTAAAACATTAAAAGACCTCCATGGCTACCATAGCCATAT
>NW_008606192.1:0-15934 GCF_000691845.1 Merops nubicus | reverse complement strand
TCTGTAGGTGGGGGGGGGGGAAATTTAAAAAAAAAAAATTAAGAACCAATCTACTAGCTTTTACCAGAAATTAGTTAAATAAAATAACAATGTAAACAAGGTTGTTGGAGATAGAAGACTAAAAATAAATTCCTGATGAGTGGGCTGCTTATTCAAAGATAATGTTTTTGAAAGTAATGTTTTAGCATCTAAGTACTTTATTTAGAGAGCTGCTTCAGCCTACTTAAAAATTCCTGGTACTCAGTCACTGAACAGTATTGGTTACTAGCTGATGAATGTAGTAAAGCATGACTGCAGTTGGAGCTTTGCAGGATGTACCCACCAACACCACATTCTGAAAAAAATTCCTTGTAAATTATGTAAAAATATGTATTTGCAGAGTAAGGAAAAAAAATACAACTGTTAACTTCTTTGCTATATTACAGAATAAAATACTATAAAAGAGATGTACTCCACTATTTGCAAGTGAACAGTTGTGTATTGGAAAGAACACTATGGGCAACTGATGGTTCTATAATTATGGGTTTCCTGAACGGCACTGCAGAAACCAACAAAACTTATATTCAGTTCTCCATCTCTACCTTGTTAATAACATTTTTCAACACCTCATAGTACAGGATAGGAAAATAGATCCCTCCTACTTAATTTTCTGACAGGTTTTCAGTTACTTGCTCTAGTACTGTATATGTTAAGCACACAGACCCAAGTCTTTAGCAGAGTTCAGATCAGGAACAGAAACAGGTGTAACAGGATAACATGGCTAGAACTGTCTAACAGAGTAATCCTGAATCCAGGAACAGGCAACTGTACCTTGTTCTGATTCTAACTGTAACTCTTCATTTTAAAAAATAATGCTACAAAAATGAAAAATAGATTTTTCACAGAATCCACAGGGAGGGAAAAAAAATACAAAAAAAAATCCACCACAAGAAACCCATAATTCCCTATCCACAGCCTCCAAGGGTGAAGTCCTGCAAAAGAATTACTTAATAAGGGCTTTTTCTATTAATTACCAAACCAAGCCCATACTTTGGAAACTATCGTTTTTGCTTGTAAAAGCTGGCATTTCTGGTATTTCTGTATGCAACCTTTCTTTCTTCACCGGGGTCAGCAGTATTTCTGGAAAATATAAGATGGACAGCAGTATAAATGCCAGTAAGTAATAACTGTTTAATTTTCAAAATGCCTCCTTTAAACCAGAAAAACAGAGGACACACTTTAATACATTAACAATTATAAGCCTCTTATACCCATAAGTATATAATACTAGAATTAAATAACCTTGCTATGATGTCATACACCCATTCACACTTATTTCAACTTAATATATTCCCTTCTGTTAGTACTTGACTAACTCCAGCAAACAGGACAGAGTCTCACCAAAGTCTATAAAGAGGATGTATTGCTACTGTACACAAGAACCTCAAAACAGAAGTGGCTAGTTCTGATCTCACTTACTACAAAACACTGATAAATCAAATTAAATGAGTGAGTTTACAGGAGCAGGATGATCAGAAGCAACAAAAAAAAAGTTCAGAATTTAAATATTATATAAAGCAATAGTTACAACTACTAAAAACAATAATAATCATAATTACTCTCATGAGCTGCAAATCTACTGTTGCTACAAAGAGCCAGTTTGCGAAGCTTCTTTCTATATCTTTCTTCAGCTTCCAGAATTACTTTATGATGGTCACACTGGTATGGACAACTTTGCAATACCTGGATAAAGGTTTTACTATTGAAGGACTGTCCTGTTATGCAACCTATAAACAGAAAAATAGGATAATGTAGAAACAGTAAACATGAATAGCATAGAAGCCAAAGTCCAGCACTTTATTTTGTTCAAATCTACAATCTGACCTGCAATTTTCCATATACACATCTTAAAAGAGGTTACACTTCCACGAACCTCCTTTCAGGTAGTTTTAGATAATGATAAGGTCTCCCCTGAGCCTCCTTTTCTTTAGGCTAAACAGCCCCAGTTCCCTCAGCCACTGCTCCTAAGTCTTGTGCTCTAGGCCCTCCACCAGCTCAGTTGCTCTTCTCTGGACCTGCTCTAGTACCTCAATGTTTTTCTTGTAGTGAGGTGCCCAAAACTGAAAATGGTAATTGAGGTGTGGCCTCACCAGTCCTGAGTACAAAGAGATGATCACTTCCCTAGTCCTGGCTAGCAAAAGTTTCTTCACAGGAAGCCTTCTTGTTCATTTTTGAGTACATTTTTAGTTATTCTTGGATGTTCTCACAGCTAGTTAACATCAGTTGAGGGAGAACCCCTGCACCGTGAGGAATTACAAGGCACTGGTACATATCTGCAGTATTGTAGCCAAAGATAAAGCAGTGCTAAAGTTCAGGTTGCCATTTAGTTTGACAACTTGGATTCATATGCCTAAATGATGTTCACAGGTGGATTATGGATTATTTTTTTCTAATATTCAGGGCAGGGGCTTTTGGTGGTTGATTGTTTGTTTAATAGAAAGACACAAGCTTGATTACAAAATCCACTTACAAATTCTGAGTGCTGGCAGCATTCTCATAACCTACTGACAGATCATGTTCAGGAAGTACAAGATGGGGTAACTGAGGGCTGCAATCGTGGATTAGTGCAAAACTGGCTGATTGCACTTAACAGCAGTAAGGCAGAGAAAACAGAAGGGTGGCAGAATAGTTAGGAGGCTTAGCAGGGGATACAGGAGGGAACTGAGCAGGGCTACATGTAATTCCTCCCTCTCTCCAAACACAGAAAGCAGGAAAATACCCACTCTTGTAAGGAGTGTCTCATCTTTTAAACTGTTGTATATTCTGCTTGTTAGTAAACCCACATTTGGAAAAGATACATAGACCATAACTGCAATATGTAAACTTTACTTCAGTATTGGTGTTTTATTTTAGAAGAAGAAAGAGGAAAGGAAGTTGTTAAGAATTACATAGCAGGTAAGTCAATAGATGTGCTATAATTTCTGTAACGTCAGTTCACTAACTGCATCGCTGACTCCTTAAGGCTTCTTTTATAGACTCAGGAAAGAAAGATATAAGATATTTACCTAAACACCTTAAATCTGCCATTTTATGGGATGCAGATGTAGTTGAAGTACTTTTTCCTTCCTTGGTTATCTCTGAGTAGAATGAATATTGATCTAAATTAGTCAGGAAAACATCTGCTAAGAAAATACAACCTATCTTTTGCTATGGTAATCATGCACCAAGGTACCCATATTCAATTGTATTTTCCATCTGTAGATTATTAAAATTTAATTTACATAACAGCAGAAAATCCAAATGACATTCCTGAAGTTAAATGGATCACGTTTACATTTTTGTAAAACCAGAATAATTACATTTAATTCAGTGGTCTTTCATCACCCTCCCAAAGCATATTACTTTAACTTGAACACAGCAAAATAACCCTCTAAACCCTATAAACTGTATTTCTGATTTGGAATCAGATGCTGAAAACTCATCTACTGGAATAATACTTATTCTCAATTTAAATAGGCCTAACCTAGAGATCAGCTTGGTCACCTGTAAAGCTACCAATCTGGCAAATACTTCTCTAGTGAATAATTATAAATTTCATAAACTAACAGAAAACTAAATTATGAATAGAGATTTGACTGAACAGATCCCAATTCTGAAATAAATATATCAGAGTAAGAATATCAATGCAAATCTGAAAAACATGCATCTTAAACACGTTCACCACAGAAATAGCTTCAGGCAAAAGTAGCTCTCACAGGTAGGTTCTATGCCCAGTCTTACACGTACAAACCTCCCCAGCATCCTTACACATTTTCTACTAATGGCTTTCATTGTTCAGTATGAATTGCTTTCAGACTAAACTTCAAATATTTATCTGTCATACATTCACTTGAATAGTTAAAAATCGATTAAAAAAAGAAAGCTAAAATCTCTGTTAGAAGACACGTTAGATAAATATTATCCTGGTAAAACTGTACACAATGTAAAGTTCCAAAACTATGCAAACAGTTAAAGGAGATTATGCTGAATGTACTCTGTCATCTGATCATACGTAACTGATAAAAAGTAGTGATAAAAGTACGCTAATTAAAAACTCATTAAGAACAAAATTATCTAAGAAAGGAGTATGTTTAGCTATTTGTACCTGATGTGCATGTCTGTTTCGTGTTTTTAACAATCTCTGCTGGTTCTTTAAATAAGTGTTCACTGGGAAGATAAAAATGTGAATTTAAAAAAAAAAATAAAAAGCAAACTTCACAATATATGTTTACCTGTAAATTAATAAACTCCAAAGGCCAAAACCACATAATCTAATTATCCAAAGGGGGTACTGGGCTCGTATGATCCAGCACGTAATCATTGTGTGTGAGGAATCTGTTTACCAGAGGTCTGTGGTCAGCATTCCTGGCAGTGCTGTTCAGCACGCCTGTTCCAGCCTTTGCAGTGCAGTGGCTTGCTTTCAAGGGATGCTGGGTTCCAGGGTCTTTTGTAATCCAGATTCTAAAGATTACTTAGCACACGTAACATTTTCACAAAGTCTTTGAAATACTGTAGCCTTCACCAGAAGTTGCAAATGCTCTAAAAGGTAACTGATTTTCTTACTCTCTTGCATATATTAACTTCTATGCAACCAACATGCTCCTGTGGTAGAGTGAGCATGCATTTTTTATGTCATTGACTACCTCCAAATGCTGCAAGAGGAAGGAGCCTAATCTATAGTTACACTTGAGTAACTCCTGTTGTCACACAAATACGTATGCCAGGAGACAACGCCTTTTTTTTCCCCAAAAAATGAATTTATTTCTTAACAGTTTTGTGCGTCAAAGTTCAGAAAAACAAATAAAGAAGCTGTGTGAAATGATGCTAATCAGTAGCGAAGCAAAACTCTACTGAATGTACCATGGAAAATATCCTAGGCTCTTCATCATTTCTGTGGTAGTTGCAAAGTTACAACATAATGCACGCAAGGGAACTGCACAGGAGCAGGGTCCAGCCAGACACAGGGAAAAAAAGCACAATAATAATGTGGAATTAAAAAAAAAAAAAAAAAAGTACTTTCATCTATACTCTCTCATTGCCTGTCTTGAGGGAAATTCCAGATATAAATTTGAGAAAATGGAATTTGTATTTACCCTTGCAAGCTGCCCATAACTAATTTTTTGGTTATGAACAGAAAAAGAAAACCCTAGCAAGCGAAAGAAGATGAGGAAAATAAAACAAGAGAACAGTGAATGACTGAACAAGGTTGTATCCTTCTCTCCCCATGCAGGGAAACAATTGAATATGATGGGAGAAAAGTGGCAGTGGGGGGAGCCTTCTTCCCTGGTTTGCAGGCACTCCAACCTCAATTTCTTTTTCAGAGCAGTTCTGTAACTGCTGTTTTCCTAGTACATGCGTATTACAGAAGTCTTTGTAGTTTCATCCAAATCAATAGATCAAATCTCCATCTACTGAATCAGTGAGAATTTTGAGGCAAAAACTATGGATGCTTTTTCCTCATGATGTTGAGGGCATTAGAACAAGGCCTGTAACAGGCTCTCTACACAATCTGTCAGGAGCCAACCATCCAGAGAAGACAAACAGAAGCTTTTATTACTACAATGGCTATCATCTTTGATGTCAAAACCACTTGCACAGAATATTCCATAGTGAGCCACCAAAAGGCTACGTCTTTCCACTAGGGAAAAAGCCAGTTAGGAAAAGATAACTTAAAAGGCTGGCATTCAATTTGGAAATTACTAAAGAAAAGCAACTTAGTATTTTTACTTAGGTGTAAGACACTTACTTTACTTGAAGAACAGACTGATTTTTCACACAAGCAGTTTTTCCATTTATACTGCAACTGTGATGTACACTGTGTGTTTGCAGTTCATTAACTGAACGCTGAATATTACTCTGTTCACTCTGTCTAGCAGAGGCATGTACTGGATCCATAGTGTTCAATATTTCATTTTTCAGTGAAGAATGTACAGATGGAGCAAGAACCTGATCATCTGACTTAGAGGTCAACTGTGGACAATATACTTTTTGTGTTATTTCTTTGTAAGTTTTTGGATCAGCAGGATTCACTTCATGGTATTTTGGTGCTTCAGTATTGGCTTCTGAAGATCTGTCTACAAATACTCTTCCTTGAACTCTTCCCTGTATTGAAAAATACTAGTTAGCAACAGTACAAGCTCTATAAATCTAGTAACAAGATTAACTAGGATAGACCAGTCTTATGCTGAAAGTAAAGCTAATTCCAGAGCAGCTTCAAAAACCCCTGTTTGTGTGGAGAGCCAACAAGATAGCAGTGCTGCTCAAGGTGTTGAAGGAGTATTTAAGTGATAACTGCAGGCTGAAGGAATGGATTTGCTACTAATACAAGGCACTTCTAGAAATGAAAAGATTTCATTAAGATCCAGCTAAGTAACTCAAAAAGTTGCTGTTCCACACCCAGCACAAGGAAAATATGAAAAAAAATTATTTTAGTTTGTGTTCACATTTTCCATTATCATCTATCCCATCATATTTGTACAATCATGGGCATTTCATGCAGCAAATATTAAAAGCATAGTTTCAAATTATCAGCAATTAAAAATAAATCCAATTCTTGTTTCTCCAATATAAATAATCTCAGTTTTGTAGAAAATACGGTTTTATAACAAACTGAAATGTTTCATAAAAATACAGATGTCTGCACTCTCAGATTGCCCTGCATACTTCTATCTTTATGCGATACACAGCAATGGTGGAAGTTGGAAGTTGTATTTTTACACACATCCATTTTTTTTCTCTACTTTTCAAGCTCTCACTGACATTATCTTATGGTTTTGTTTTCTATTTCTCCGTAAACTCTAGGAACATTTGCTTAGTTTTATCCTACTTTGGTAAAGAGGCCAACCTCATCATGTTCTTTTTCAATCAAGCTTATTCTGTGTAATATTTCTTTTGCTTTCTTCCAGTACTCTTGTAGACTTCTTTTTCTGACTTGCACATCCAACTCTTCTGCATTGCTCATGTTTAACGAATTATCGTGTGTTTTCAGGGACAATTGTTCAGCTTTATAAAATATTAAAAAATATTAATATTCCAAATTCTATCAATTAACACCTTAATATGTACTTATTAGAGTTTAGTATGCTGAGGGACAGCTTCAACAATTTAAAGAAATAACATAATAATTTTATATAACTTACATTTACACATAAATGTCAATACAATTCAAGAATAAACTGCAGTTATAAAAGGTGAGCTGGCAATCATAGTTACTGTAAGACCTTTACACAATGATGCTGTGCTCTAAAAAAATTCCTTCATCATGGACTTAATCCTAATTCCATGGGTCCTTTCCCATTATAGGTATCTGGTTGGTTCTGTGTTTGGTTTTAAAAAAAAACCAACTCCATAGGAATGGACACTGAAAATCATCATACTCCCTCAGTCTTAAATAAAACTTTGTTAAGTTTTCAGTACAAAAATGTAGATACATGCTTTTTACTAATTATCAGTTGCATCATACCTTCCATGCTTCAGAGATTAAAGGACCAGATGCCTTTGTTTCATTGGTAGTATTATATAGTTAATTAAACAAACAAAAAAAACCCACACTTGAACAGGATTCTTCAAAATACACCTTACTTTAAAAAAAAAAAGGGGTTTTTTAATACTGCAAAATAATTGTAGTCATGGTGATTTGGCACTTGATTATCTGTTGGTTTAATCTCCATACACAATGGTACACACCCAGGAACAGAGTACCAATTGCATAGTATGTGACAATATTAATATTTTGCACCTAATTTATAGATAGGAAAGCTTGAACTGTACATATATACATTTCACAAATGCAAAAAAACCCCAAAACCTTCAAGAGTGCACAGTATTAAATACTGCTACACTTAGAATCATTTAGAAAGTCAACAGAATGTAAAGATGGAAATAATCTCTAATTTTGAAAGGAATAACAGTAAGCTTACTCATTTGCTTGCAGTTCTGCAGCACAAAAGTGGCAGCTTTGTTTAGTTCCTCATCCTGAGACTCAGTCAATACCTGAATCATAAGTGGAAGACCATTGTTCTGGAGCAGCTCACACTGGTTTTCTTCTAAAATAGGATATTGTAAAGGAAAACAAGATTGTTTTCAGCCTCATACACACTCAGAGTATTTTTGCAAACTAATACTAGCTACTTTCAGGGAAATTTTGAAAACTATTTTCATTATGGCTCTCAGCATGCTGTAATGACCTGCTACCTGCGTTGCAGAAGCAGCATTCTAGATCACACAGGATCATTTAAACACATCTCAAAGTTCTTGTAAAAAAAATGAAGAAAGACTGAGATAAATTATATGACAGAGCTCTGTTGTTAAATGATGTCATTTAATTGTCACCTAAAATATTTGAATTGTGGCTTCTGTATTTCTGTTCCTCTGGTGTATACTCCTCAAGTATATAAAGTGACATTTATGTAAGCCTTGAAATGCAGAAATATCAAAACCTTACAGTTTAGAATTTGCAAAACTCTAATAAAATGAGCAGCTTAATCCCAGTCTAGTTACTGTTCCTCATTGTTAACTACATAATTAGCTACTATTTTTGTGATGTCATTTGCAGTATGTATTCATAAAAATGACAACTTTCTAAAAATAGCTTTGTTGTCTAAACTTGATAAAGGGAATCAACAAAAGATGAAATATTATTTTGTCAGTGTTGACATCAGAAGAGAAACTTTTATTCTGTCAGTTTAACCATATTTCCATTAAGCCTTGTTTCAATTAACTCTTCGTGAAATAGTGTCTTTTCAAATATCAGATTTATGAGGTACTGATCTAATTATTGAACTCGTTATTGACATTTAGAGCATGATAATCAATCAGGATTTTTGAAGATAATCCCTTTTCCTGGTGTTTCTGAACATACATGAGAAAAACCATTAGTATAAACAATGATCAGTATGGCACAACTTCCCATTCTGTTCACTTGTACTACCCTAAAATACCAACTTCAGTGTCATATTTTCCCCAGACACGCTTGGGAAAGCCCCGAGAAGCCTTCACAAAAACGTTTAAGCATTACCTACTGTTTATCTTACTTCTAAACCAATACTGTTAATTAATAGCTGTGTAAACTGTGGACAGAAGCTGTATATATCAAGGGCCATTAAAACAGAGCTCAAAAAGACTTATTTGGTATGTTTATATTGTAGCAGTTTTCAGGTCTGGATGAATTTTACCAAAGCCCAGCTCTGAATTCTGAATTTTGCATAACAATCTACTTTTTCTTAGATCTTCATGATACTGTATGTCAACAGGTTTTAAAATTTAAAGATGGAACATTGTAGCAAACATTTTTTCTCAACATTATTACATTTTTAAATAGAATTTTCCCTCTTGTTCCAGTCTTGACGAAATGACACCACTGAAGTAGTTACTGAAGTATGAGAATTTAGTAGACACTGACACAAAGAGAAAAGAAAAAATCTTACCACAAACTTCAGTACAGTGTCCAATTGCCAGAATAATGCTAATTTTTTCTCCAGTATCCAGAGTGTCATTGGACAGCAGCTTCAGTAGCTCTGACACAGTGTGATACTTTGTCAAGACAACACTCATTGCAGCTATTATATTAAAAATAATTTGAAAAATTTAGATAGTAAGTATACAGGCATCATCCAAATATAAAATGCTGTTATTCCATGGAGCTCCACAGACCTCTAAAAAGCCTTGAGCCTGCACAGTCCTCCCCTCTCCCTTTCATTTTAACACTTCAAATTACCATACCCCTCCTAGTTCAGTAGTTCTGGCCATGCTACTCCCCGTGTCCAATGCTGCCCTTTCTCTCAGATTGTTCTGCATAGAGATGTAGTAGAAGATCTGACAAACAAGGTCTTTGCAATGTGCAAGTTTTGCAGACTTTTGCAGAGTTTCTCCACATACTTTATCAGTTCAAGAACAGAACAAAAAAGAGTAGAATAAGGTTTGAAACTATCTGCCACAAAAAGAGCTAGGAATGTTCCCGGTAGAGGGCAACCTCCTCCTTAAACTGGGAACTGCCAGTACAAATATGCTGAAACCTAATTCTGTCACATACCAATTTCTGGCACATACCAAAATCTTCTGGCAGAATACACAAAGACATCATCAGGATAGCACTATCCAGAGAGCAAATCAGAGTAAAGCTGAGTTATGCAGACATACCACGTGTGTTCAGCTCCACGCCCGAGTCACTAAAGCCTCCTACAGTTTACAAAGCTTATTAGCTCAGGCATAGGCCTACAGAAACACTGCCCCAACTCCAAGGTCCAGGTTGACCACCACATGCAATTCTCAGGTTTACTTACACAAAACTAGCTTATTTTTTCATTTTCAGTGTAGTTTAAATCTGTTTATTTTAGCAATAATGTGAAAGTAACCCACCTCAGAGGAACCAATTAATTTCCCATATACATTTAAAATTTTAAAAAATCTTCAACATAAACCAGCATATACATAACTTAATTGTCTTTTAGCACCCATTCATGTGATTTTTCCACCAAAAAGAGACTTTTAAAATTGCATTTTAAAATGGCTATTTATAAAAAATGGCAGCGGTCTTTTCACTCACAGTCATTAGCAATGCAGGCATCCAAAGTCTTTGTCACTACCACTGCAAGTTTTGTGCTTGAGTAACTCATACAGGAACCATGCATCAGCTTGAGGAGAACCTGAGCTAATGTATCCAATCCTCCAACAGAAACAAAATATTTCTGCACAGACGCTTAGGGGGAGAAAAAAAAAAAGAAAAAAATGTGTCTTGAATAATCCAAGTTGCAAATTGTTTTAGCATTTTATTAATCATCACAATTTTTCTGTTCAGGTATTAATCATTACATTTCCACTCATATGACAGAACTGAAGTTGGGTATATATTGAACTCAAGAAATGCAGTAGTTGTCTTATAAAGTAGTTACAGGAAACACATGGCCCTAATACATGCATACAAATGGCAAATATTATGTCCAAGTTATACCTAAGTCATTCTTTCAGAGGTGTAATGACTTCTTTTGGTAAAATACTGTTAATCTGAACAGTTTCCAAATAGTTTTTGCTGACCTTACTAAATGTAGCCAGTCTGTGGCTATTTGTGCATTTAAGCACAATGCAGTGTAAGTATGGTGGAATACAGTTTTCAGAGTAAAATTTGGAAAAAATAGCAAACGGATTTGTAGAGATTGACAAAACCAAACATTTAACTATTGAATTAAACTTACTTTTACAAAAGAAAAACTTGAGCTGAACTTACAGTTATTTGCAACAGTGAGACCAACAAATGCACAAATAGGACGAACTATCTCAGGCTCGGTGTGACTCTCCAGCCACTCTTTGGCATATGGAAAAACTGAACAGCAAATATTTTGATTATCTTCTGGAAAAATAAAGACAACCCCAAATCAAAATGCAGTGCAAAATTTCAGTTGAACAGTAAAAGTGAAGACAAGCTGTAGCCACTTTGGAGAAATCTCTTAATCTTTCTCACAGTTTCAGCAGCAGTACCTACCGTTCTGAGGGTTGTTAACGCAGGCGCAGAGAGTACTGCAGACTGAAGACCACAGCTGATAGCTCTCATTAGTATTTTCATCTGACAGATCCATCTCAGATGTGGAAAGAGCTGTTCTGTTAAGAACAATGCAAACAAGTACCAGGTAGTCAAGCAAACCTAAGTCCTACATAGTATATGATTTTCCTGTTTGAACTGCAACTGTTTGTTTACCTGAATAACTGCAGCAGAAGACCGATGCAGCCTGTGTCTCTGACATGGGCTTGCCCACTTCCTAAAAAGGAACACACATAAGACTCCAAAGACACAGCCAACTTGAGACAAAACCTTAATGGCAAGTTTCATTGACATATATACACTCCATTTCCATTTCCTAAGTGTATATCCCTCCAAAAAACAAATACAAAAATCACAATAATATGTTGGTGAAGATGTTCCATTTCTTTCTATGTCTGTTTTTTCTATTAATGGTCAGAAACTACTTGTTTGCATTTTTTTTTAAAAGGTCATTTCTTTTTTAAAATTAAAAAACTCTGTTGTTTAAGGAAATCCCAGTGAGCTATGATCTACTTACTTCAGCCCCTGTTACATGCAACCATTCATCTTTATAAATTAACTTTACTGAAACATTACTTATTGAGTGTTTCAAACTTCTGTACTGCATATTAGCAAATAGGGAAAAAAAAAGTGTCATAATAGAAAAAAAAACCTTACTATTATTTGAAACCAGGACTAAGATGACATATACAGACATTCTTTTCAAGTTCACACCAGTATCCTTGTTAATTAAAAATAAGATGAGGTCTTCAAACAATGCAGAAGTACACAAAGTTTGTTGACAATAAACTGAAATGAGAAAATAAAACCCATTAAGTCCTAAAGCAAGCCATTTATAATGCTAAATTATTTCTGTAATACAATAACTAGAGTCTCAGTTATATCACAAACACAGTGTAACTTATTACCATTACTCTCTATTATCATTCCCAATGTAAATAAAGCCGCTTCCTTTACTATGCAATGAACACTTGACTTTGCAAGATCATTTATAAACATCAAACCACCAATTTCTCGAAAATATTCACTTGCTTCACCTATAACAGAAAAAAAGAACAAAAATTAAACTTTTTCATTCTACAGAGAAACAAATGCAAACCTTCCCAGATTTTACAATTTCTCAAGCCTCGTGTCCTTTTGTTGTTGTTGGTTTTGTTGGTTTTGTTTTTTAAATTGTTTTTGTTTTGTTTTTGACAGTAACAAACAGCTTCTTAACATAAACTGTGAACATAAAATTGCATTGTTTCTAAGGAAAACCGCTTCTTACTGTTTTGTTGACAAATGGAATAAATTGTGATCAAAGCCTCTTTCTGTGATACAGGGCAATCCATCTGATATTTAAGGCATTCAAGAAGTAAGTTCAGATCTGTTTTCATATCTAAAACCAAAAAAAACCTTCTTGTAAATAGTTATCTTTTCTTTATATTAATCTATTTAGCATTACATATGTGTACCACATTTTTGGGCAGGTTTATTGTATCTTAAAGAAAAAAAAAACCAACAAACCCTGAGGACAAATGGCCACTTCCATCTGTCTATAAATAACAAACAAACCTCACCTAAAAATATTCCTCTTCATAGCTTGATATTTGAACATGTTTTCCTGTGCTAAAGTAACAGCCCCCTTTAAATATTTCCAGCTTTAATCACTAGTAACTGTTAGTAAATACAATGCAAATTACTAAACATTAAATTCACAATTACGAGGTGCATTAAGTGTATTTAAGTGAATAATATAGAACCACGAAAATATTACAAGTGAAAACACAACTGAAAATCTACAAAGGGAATGAGAAAGAATCCAACCAGGCAAGGCTTTCTATACGATACTTAAATTGCAGAGACCTAGTAACAGAAGCTAGAATCTTCAATCAGGTTGTCAGTTTAGTAAATCATCAAAGAGCCGTTTTCTGGGCACCTCCACACAACTCTAGGTAGGTAAACCACTTTGCAAATTTCTTTTTAATTTTCTGTGTGTAATAGAAATATTGGTAATTCTTTTAAACAGTAACAGCGGATATTGTGTATTTTAAATACCTGTAAGGTTTGAAGCTTCTTAGAGAAATTAAAATACAATTAAAATGTGGGTAAATATTAAGAAAAAAAAAAGGGTGACTTTGTAGTGGCACTATTTAGTTTTTAAAAATTTGTCACGAGTTTTGCCCTTAATCTACCCAGTACAGAATCCAAAAATTTGGCAACAAGGAAAACACGGGATGTGTATCCTAGTCTAAGAAACGTTGTAAAGTTGATGCAGATAATAAAGACAAATTATATTGGGTATCTTACCACACTGGTTTTTCTGCACCTTTTGATTTTCCATTTTTGGTTGTATCCTTGTTCTTGTTCTACAATGGCAAGGAAAAAGTGTTTTCTGTTTAGATTACCCGTGTTTATAACATCATACACAGTATAAATTAAATTATTCTTCTTAAAGTGATCTTCTGGTTAAACACACAGTTTAATATGCTCTTGCATGGCAAAGATTTTCTTTGGAAACACAGTATTTTATAGTAACATTACATTTCTAACTGCTGTATCATGTTTTTAAAGTTAACATTTTGTAGAAGTCAGGTGATTCCACATTACCACTGTGGAGCACCAAAAACCTCCCTGTCATTAAAACCATACTGAGCTCTGTACCATTCATCAAAATAATTCTGATCCAGTTTTCCTTTAAAATAGGTTGCCACCTTTGTCACCAGACAGCAACTGGCAGTAAAACCACCAAGTAATGTTATGTGGAGGATCAAGTGTGTCTGACATCCACTACAGAACTTTCAGCCTCCTAGCACTACTCAGTGAGCCAGTAAACCATAACTATACTGTTTTATCGGTACTGATCAAAACCAGACAGTGAGCATGAACTGAGACATTATTTCTTAAACTAAGGATTTATTTTAGTTCACCAATTAAATTGAACTGAGACATTATTTCTTAAACTAAATTTATTTGGTGAACTAAAATAAATCCTATCACATCATATAAACCACATAAACCAGAGAAACTCATGGTATTAATCCTATATAAGCCTAACGTGCCAGCATCTGAGAGTTAGATGAGTAGCAGTGATAGTGGAATTCAGGTTTGGAAGCAGAAAGATGGTCCCTTAACCACACGCCGAGTCTCGAACGTGAAGAAAGGCTGATGCAAGCATCACAGTAACCCATTGCAATCTCTCACAAATTATTTGGCTCCAGGCAGAAACTTTAAATCAGTAATAAATCCAGCTTAACAACTAATTAATTATCCTTCTCAAGGTAGAGCAAAGGCACTAAGAAATGTCAGTGTCATCTTAACGAAGGCAGCCAGCCCGGCTTTCCATTTGGAGTCACTGATTGTTCCCATTCCCTTGCTGCATCCATCACTTCAAATGCCCCATAATATTCTCACAGTAGCTTTGGTGAAACGTGTTTTGAGAGGAAAAGCTTATCTTCCTTCACCCTTCCAGAAGCAATAATATATATGCATTTCATTTTCTTGCAAATCTAGCCATCCAACAATAGCAGGGAGCTTACAAGTCTTCCTCACCTCTTTTTGCCCCTGCTGGTACCAACCTGCTAGCCTAAGAGAAAACAAAAACTACCTACATATTCCTTAACGAAGGAAACGCAGTAAAAATGAGCTCAATTTGGAGCTAACTTCATTTCAGTAAGTTTCATTAAATACACATTTACACAATTAAAGAGCTTTTAATATAAGGAGCACAAGGTCTTTAAAACACTATAGAAAGCTATATCCTGACCTTAACTGGATCTTTTTTTCTTATGCAACATACAGATGGTACACAAAATAACACTTGTACGCCAGCCTACATTACAGTGCAAATAGATCATCTCAGTCCTTGCATCACAGGGCAAAGATGAAAAATAACAGGATTATTTTTCATCTTTGCAAATGATGAAATCAATATAGCAAATGTTGCCTATAAAAGACTAGATGACCTCCTCCCCATCAGTTATGGAAAATAACTCAGCAACATCCCCTCAAACCTCAAAAACACGCTCTTTCTAAAAAGTGAAGATATATTCACATTCAGTGGCATTAGAGCACACAGCTTGAACCCTCAAAAACCACCACAGCTGAGGAGCTCACACGGAGGCCAAGGGGAGCATCCCCAGTTGGGCAAGGCCGTGCTGCTGGGCTCGCCCCTCCGCAGCCATGCAAGGACAGAAACAGCCTGTCCCAGGGGGATTTTCCCTTTTTGAAAGCTGGGGGTCAAATCCTATATATTGGAAGAAGTGAGGATTGTCGGTGTGCTGTAGAAATCCAAAATTTACACCAGCAGCTGAGGATGCATCCACTAACTTCTCGGCTACTGTTCAGCCTCCTGATGCTATTGTAGCATTCATCCCACCACTTATAGAATCATAGAATCCTTTA